>NW_024070212.1:50796523-50831515 GCF_014754425.2 Oryx dammah
GTCTTTTATGTGCATAGCAAGATAAACCTGGCAAAATTAATTAATTTGTATGCATGCTTTAATAGGAATTCTCCATCAGAAAAAGCCTAGAATGGAAAGCCAGAAAGAACCCAGGAAAGATAAAGACTTTTGTGTAGGGGCAATAGCAAGGCTGCTGGGTGAACAAATGAAGCTTCATCAGGAGTTGAGTATTCTACAGCATTACCTAAGAATGCTGCCAAATTATATTTCTGAAGCACTTTATAGTTTACAAAGGACATTTGGAATTCTTTTTCTCATTTGATCTTGCCTTGGCTTTAGTCAAGAATACTGCTCAGTTAGAAATGTGTTCAGTGCATATGTACACAGCTGGAGAATGTGACCCAACACATGCACCTTGGCCTGTAAGCTGGAGTTTTAAAGAGGCAGAAGCATATTGATGAGCTGATGCTGGAATGATGCACCATTCAACTGGACATTAATTTCTGATAAAGAGGGTCATAACTGGGAAAAATTGCAGATATTATTGTCTACTGTTTCCCACGTTATTAAGGTTCCCCCCCTCTTGAGTTTTATAAGCACAATGTGTCTTTTAAAACAATTTAAAAATAATACAGAGCCCTGGGATTGGATATTAAACTACATATATGTGACCGCAATGGCACTGGTTTTCAGCTACCCTGTAACAAGGAATCAAACCCAGCCAGGAAAGGAGGGAGAGGTGTATCTTGGCAACATCGCGAGCATATGAAATGCGGATCTTAATTGAATATCAGGAATGATATAACTTGGAAATTTAAGCAAAGATATTTTCCATCAGTGAAAAAAGTCCATTTTAATACATTTCACATTTTTCAGATGTCCTTCTTCCTTTTCCCAATGCCACATTTATAGTCTGGTGGAGGGATACAATTAAGGAAATTATCTATATATAAAAAGTCAAATTTAAGATATAAAAATTCTGCAATTCTGATAAATTCTATGTTTACTTTTTCCTTGATCTAAATAGAGTATTCTAAAACTGTTAACTATCTAGGGGACACATTTTTATATACATGTTATTTTTGTTTAGAAATTGTAAGCTAGTGAGAAGGGAAAATGATGTTGACTATTACACTTATTTGTTGATAGAAATAATAGCCTTTTAACCTCTGGATTCAGGTATCTTCTCTCCTAAATCACACAACTTTCATAAATTTCAAAACAAGGATTTGGATTGAATAAAAATAGGAAGCCAGTGCTTCCTACATGTCCCCTGTATTTGTGTTCATGTGTAGTATTTATGCAATGTTATGACTTGGTTATAATCTATAATTCTTGGTTGTTATTTCAATTACAACTATAATTTTTAGATTAATGGTTATATTTTTGGTAAGAATACACAAAAAGTTTTATGTTCATGATTGAAAGGAGCATCATTAAACATTCATTAGTACCACTCAAATTAGTTGTCATGTGCTACATAAAAATGGTTACCTGTTATCATTTCACTAATTTAGGTTCAGCAGTAAGTGAACAGCATTATATATCTCATATCAGTAGGGAATTTTAGTTGGGGAACAGAGAGAGAAATTATTTTAAAACCATTTGACATATTTATGTTGACAAATTATTTAAAGGAATTACTGTTTTGTCAATAAACATGTTTGTATATTGGAATAGGATTGTGTTTGGATTTACTTCTAGATGTTTAATTACTCTATGATTGTGAAAAACAGTGCTCATTCATATGGTTACGAGTAAAAAAAAAAAAAATACAGAGGTTGAGATGTTTTCGTTTTTTGCAGACACCTAACCTTGCCATGAAAAAAACACTTTTCACTTTTGTAAGTGAGCACCGAAATCTTGCTTTTTCAGCTAAGCTAGATTGCATGATTTGTTACAGTTTTCCCCATCTACAACAAATTATTCTTAAGGAAAACAAAGCAAAAAGTAAAATGAGAGATGGATTTTTATAAATGTTGTAGAGATGTCTCTTCAACTCCTTTTGGAAAGATATAAAATAAAAATAAATATACATATATTTTAGTGTAAAAACAGTTTGCTTTTTTCTTTCAAATACCTTAGTATGCCAGTTCACTTATGTGAAGACATTAGGACAGCCACATGGCTCTTTTGATCACATATATGAATCATTGCATTCTCCTCAGTAATTTAAATTGGTTCTTTTTCTATAGAAAGAAAACCCCATAAATTTGATTCTGATCTCACCTAACTTTAGAGCTTTTTTTATTAAAGAGTCAAATTGTAGCTGATGAAGACATTTTGCATTTTTCCACATTGCATCTGGACTTTTCATAATGATGGTTTATTCTATTTTATTTAATTTTTTTTTCTGCACAGAGGAGAGGAAAAACATATAGGTCCATGAATCAATCTAGATAATGGGGAAGGCTGAATGTAATAAATAATACAGTAACAACCCTAAACTAATGAGCTGTTGCTAAGGTACATTTCATAGGCTCATCCTCTATATAAAAAGTCACTAATAACCCCTTGGTGTAATCAGATGATAAAGCTTTGCCATAAGGCAACACCTGTGCAATTAGAACCGCAGATTCTTTTGCACGTTTCATTAATTTCAGGATTTTGTAAAGGCACAATGACTACACTAATAATCTAGTCTACTTGACTCCATGTCTACTGGAAACAAAGTGTCTAATTAGATAAAGGTAATTAATTAGAGATAAATGGAACTAATCAGGCTCAGTTAACACTAATTCTCTAAATTAAGACATTTTGGGACACCTACTATCCCGCTGACTTTGATATTTTGCATTAAGACTAGGTTCTAGAGGAACAGAAAATACTGGCATTTGAGAACTGAGAAGTCTTTTGATAGCATATTTAGGCATCTGAAGCTGAAGGAGCGTTTTCTTTCATATTGTGCTATTTCACCACCTTTCTATTGCTGCTTAAAGAATTCACTTTGTAGTTATTCCAATCTGTGTTAGTCTCTATATAAATTTTAATAACCTTTGCTATCATTTTTATTATCTGTCTAGCCCACCAGTGGAAGAAAATTGCAAGTTGTTCTCTCTTAAATAAAGACTTAACTTGTTACATTAAGGAAATGTCAAGACTCATCAGACTATATCCTAAAATTCCAGTCCTTTAAAGAGAACAAACACATAAAATTCTGATCCTTTAATTCTGATTCTTTAAAAAGAAGAAACCTCTGCTTTGCACTGTTGGACTGAAAATTCAGTGATGTTGGGAGAAGAGAATGGACTTTGAAGTCAAAAGACGTGAATTCAGATTTCTGCTCTCTTTCTAAATGAGTGATCTTAGAAAGATGCTTAACCTTTTTCTTTCTGACTTACTTCACTCTGTATAATAGGCTTCAGTTTCATCCACCTCATTAGAACTGATTCAAATGCATTCTTTTTAATAGCTGAGTAATATTCCATTGTTTATATGTACCATGACTTTCTTATCCATTTGTCTACCAGTGGGCACCTAGGTTGCTTCCATGTCCTAGCTGTTGTAAACAGTGCTGCGATGAACATTGGGTTACACGTGTCTCTTTCAATTCTGGTTTCCTCGATGTATATGCCCAGTAGTGGGATTGCTGGGTTGTATGGCAGATCTATTTTCCTTTGATTATAAAATGGAAATAATACTGATACTAACTTTATGGGGTTGTTGTGAACTTTACGGGGTTGTTCCGTGAGGTAAAGGTTGGTTATTATACCTGTTAGGCTGAGATTGAACACATAACCTAGTGCCATATCTTGATTGACTTCTTGATTGACTACAAGATTAAGTATCAAAATTGTTACATTTTCACCTCCACCCTGTGATCATTTTTGGGGTACATTTATACATGCAGCATGGGAGAGAGTAAGAATTTTCTCCCAAATAGTGAAATCAGGAAAAAAATCCCCCCAATTCTTTCTCTGTCTTGGTTTTCTATATTGATGTAGTTAGCCCTATTTGCAGGTTATTCCACAGTCCACAAGAAATGGACAGTTTGCCCCCAAATTGAACTCTGGGATGTATGTAGCTTAATATGAAGTGGATGTTTGAATCTTCCTTCTATAATTTCTCTGGGCTCTGCCCTTTCTTCTTTCTGGTCTTTGTCCTCACTTATCTGGACTACTGCTAGATTGTTCTAATAGTCTCCTAATATCCCTGCTTTCATTTCTTTCTCTTTTAATTCAATGTCTTGTGATTCATTGCCATCAACTTGATCTTCCTCACAGAGCACTTTCCTCATTCATTCTCTCAACTAGATCATAAGATTCCGTATTAAGCTAAGACTCCATAATGCAGGCAGGCATAACATCTATATCTGGTTCATATTATTTAAGCAGCCTATCTCCTGCTCTCCCTTGTCAGTGGTGCCTTTTATTGCAGGCATGCCAGGCTTACTTTTTTTTTTTAATTAATTTATTATTTTAATTGGAGGCTAATTACTTTACAGTATTGTGGTGGTTTTTGCCATATATTGACATGAATCAGCCATGGGTGTACATGTGTCTCCCATCCCAAACCCCCCTCTCACCTCCCTCCCCATCCCATCCCTCTGGGTTGTCCCAGTGCACTGGCTTTGAGTGCCCTGTTTCATGCATCAAACTTGGACTGGTGATCTATTTCACATATGGTAATATACATGTTTCAATGCTATTCTCTCAAATCATCCCACCCTTGCATTCTGCCACATCCCACAGAATCCAAAAGTCTGTTCTTTATATCTGTGTCTCTTTTGCTGTCTTGCGTATAGGGTCATCGTTACCATCTTTCTAAATTCCATATATATGCATTAATATACTGTATTGGCGTTTTTCTTTCTTACTTCACTCTGTATAATAGGCTTCAGTTTCATCCACCTCATTAGAACTGATTCAAATGCATTCTTTTTAATAGCTGAGTAATATTCCATTGTTTATATGTACCATGACTTTCTTATCCATTTGTCTGCCAGTGGGCATCTAGGTTGTTTCCATGTCCTAGCTGTTGTAAACAGTGCTGCGATGAACATTGGGTTACACGTGTCTCTTTCAATTCTGGTTTCCTCGATGTGTATGCCCAGCAGTGGGATTGCTGGGTTGTATGGCAGATCTATTTTCAGTTTTTTAAGGAATCTCCACACTGTTCTCCATAGTGGCTGTACTAGTTTGCATTCCCACCAACAGTGTAAGAAGGTTTCCTTTTATTTTTTTTTAAATTTATTTATTTTAATTGGAGGGTAATTACTTTACAATATTATAGTGGTTTTGCCATATATTGACATGAATCAGCCATGGGTGTACATGTGTTCCCCATCCTGAGCCCCCCTCCCACCTCCCTCCCCATCCCATCCCTCTGGGTCATCCCAGTGCACCAGCCCTGAGCACCCTGTATCATGCATTGAACGAGGGTTCCCTTTTAAACCCTTGCCAACATTTATTGTTTGTAGACTTTGGTAGCAGCCATTGTGACTGGTGTGAGATGGTACCTCATTGTGGTTTTGATTTGCATTTCTCTGTTAATGAGTGATGTTGAGCCAGGCTTACTGTTCTTTATCTCTCCTTTTATGCTCTTATTCCACCTGAAAACTTCTCTTCTTTCAAGAGTTATTTCAAATCCTGCATTTCTCCTGAGGCCTACCTTGACAATTATGGTCTACCGAGAGCATTCTCATCTCTCAAGGCCCATGGTGGCCCTCAACGGAACCACACTGATGAGATGTCTTGGTTAGGAACCATATCCTACTCTCCTTGTGTGGAACCTCAAAGCAAGAGAGAAAATAAAAGAGAAAAAGAATAAAAATTAAAAAATAAGTAAATGAGAAAAAAAAAATTTTAAGTAGTTCGTGAAGATGTAAATGCCAGTATCTATAGATGAGCACAGGTGAAGAAAGGGCTTAGCCTTGGGAGGGGCTGAGAGAGTAGTGGAGAAGAGAAAGGAGGGAGATGATAAGGAGAGATTCTGGGGTAGAGAGGAGGGACTCTTCAAATCCTGAGGCTGTTTTTATTCCCAGAAGAGAAGTTTACCATCTCAGGAAGTGGCATGGATCTAGCTCTATAATGAGACAGTTTAAAGTTTTCTGGAACTACACCTTCATGAAGCAGATTGTCCTTCCTGGCAGACATGCTTAATCTTGTGGTGGAAAAAAATTATTTTAGGATAAGACCTCTGCATGACTCCTGGGTGTGTGTGAGTGTGCATGTGTGCACACTGGCTGAGAAGAGGTACTCTGGGCAAGAGAGAGGAAATCTGGGACCTGGGAGACTGTGCCCAGGAAGTGAGGGACATCAAGCTAGTTATTCACTGCTTTGCCTGGAACCCAAGGTTGTCCTGAGAGCTAGAGCAGATGCCCTCTTACATGGCGGAGATCCTAATACAAAGTACTTCTTACCTGGTTCTGGAAATTTACCATCACGATTTCTTTTCAGTGTCTCAAGGCTTCTGATTACTGCTTCAAGACAGATGCTTCTGGGAGAAGTAATCCATTACATCATAGGGTTTATTAGACTTCCTGAGAGCAACTTTTGTTATATGACAAGGATGAGGGCAGATGGGAAAGAACTTGCCTCTGGATGCAAACAGCATATAGAAAGAGAACAAAAATCACCCAGACATACTACATTCTTCACTTCGACTACTCATGCAGGAAGTTCTGTGCATGCTCGCAATCTCTCTTGCCTTAATCCCCAACACCAGCATAATCACAGATGCCTCTGCAAGGTGCCTGGTGCATCAGCGGTGCTCAATAAATATATGGACAAATGAAAGAATAACTTCTCAGTGGGTCTGTTCATCCAGGTTTGGTCCTTTGCAACCCATGTGTCAGCATGCTGCTTTCCTAATGATCCATCTACAGCCCAGTTTGATTTACAGTCTTTAAAATCTTTCATGACACCATGCTACTTATAGGATCAAGTCCAAACTACTTAGCTTGGAATACAAGATCTTTCATGATCTCCTGCAGCCTCTCCCCTTCCCAACCTGACATCTCAAAGAAAGCCCCATGTGTGCAGCTACACATTGGCACATGCCCTCAGACTCAATCCAACCAGACTGAACCACTTCTAGGTCCATGATCACCTGAGACATTTATACCATACATTGAGTTATTTCTTCCTGGAACACTGTCTACCCTATCCTGTGTCAAGGTCAGTTTTTAATTTTATATTTATTTCTTTTTTGGGGGGGATTGTGCTTGTGCTGGGTCTTTGTTGCTGTGCACGGGTTTTCTCTAGTTGTAGCAGGTGGGGGCTACTCTCTAGTTGTGGTGCCCGGGCTTCTTGCTGCAGTACCTTCTCTTACTGTAGAGCACAGGCTCCAGGGCAAGCAGGCTTCACTAGTTGGAGCAGGCGGGCTCAGTCATGGCACGTGGGCTTAGTTGCCCTGCAGCATGTGGAATCTTCCCAGACCAGAGATTAAACCTGTGTTCCCTGCATTGGCAGGCAGATTCTTATCCACTGGACCACCAGGGAAGTTCCTCAGGGTCAGATTAAATGCCTCTTCTGCAGTGAAGCCTTCATGAGCTCCTAAATTGAGGTGCCAGTCTCTTCTAATTGCCCTCTAACTCTGTAATTGTACCAGTCACAACTGAATGGCATTTATGTGTTGACATGAGTGCCTCTCCTCTGTCTTATCATCATGAGCACTTATATCTTATTTGTCATTATATCTTCACACTAGGCATCTGTTATGCTCTTATGTGTGTGTGTGCACGTGCATGTGTGCTCACTCAGTCGTGTCCAACTCTTTTCGACCCCATGGACTGTAGCCCGCCAGGCTCCTCTGTCCATGGGATTTCCCAGGCAAGTATGCTGGAGTGGGTTGCCATTTCCTCCTCCAGGGGATCTTCTCAACCCAGGGATCAAACCCATGTCTCTTGCATCTCCTGTATTAGCAAGCAGATTCTTTACCACTAGCGCCACCTTGGAAGATGTGCTCTTAATAAATTTTTAATTGCAGATTTAGGCTGAGACAGCTTAAGACCAGACTCCTTTCCTTCTTTCTTTAAAAAAATTTTTTTTCCATCTTTTTTCAAGAAATTGTCCTGGTATAACATTATCTCAGTAACTTTCTTTGTAAAACAAGAGCATAATTAAAACTGAGTCCTTTTTAGATTGCCTAGCTGAACATCCGGAGAAGGCAATGGCATCCCATGGACGGAGGAGCCTGGTAGGCTCCAGTCCATGGGGTCGCACAGAGTCAGACATGACTGAATCGACTTAGCAGCAGCAGCAGCTGAACATCTAGGTTCCAGAGTGAAGCCCTACAAAAGGCCATCCACTTCCACTCTCTGCGTCTGGAAAAGGCCTTAAACTCCACGTCTGCTGTCTGGGAGGGGGCAGCAGCACCTGCCTCCTTCCCCCTGCAGAGACTATTGGGCAGAAGGCAGCCTTGTTTCTCCCATGGGTGTGCTCTGACATGGATGTGCATCTGGCCTGGAAAATCCCATGGACAGAGGAGCCTGGCAGACTACAGTCCATGAGGTTGCAAAGAGTTGGAGACGACTGAGTGGCTTCACTTTGGAGGGGCAGGCAAGTGAGGTCCACTGGACAGAGGTCCTATAACTGTGAGGCTCCTATCCACAGCACCATTTCTGCTTCCCCTTGTCTTGGAGGCTCTTGTTTATTGTTTGCTCCTGTTATTTCCAGGTGGGCTTCCTTGTGATGTAAGTTCAGTCCATTATCTGGTCCACAATCCAGACAGTTCGCAGATACAACTCTTATCTAAAGCAGCCCAGCAAGATGTCCCCAGAATATAATCTCTGTCCTTAAAGACAGCAGTAAGGTTTCCATCCTCCTCTAGCTTTCCTAAGAGGCAAGAAGGCTGGCTTTGATGTGACCTACATATTCTAGTGCTTCTTTAGGAAGGAGTGCTCACTCTCCACATTACTCATTCAGCTTTTCAGATGGGAAACTGAAGAAAACAAATAGCACGGGGGTAGACGAATGTCAGCAACCAGGGCCTGCAGCCTCGAAAGAGCAAGTTCTGAATGCTCTTCCACGAGCCACTTAATCCTTCTTACATCTGAGAGTGAAGTTACCAAAGGGAGCAGAATCCCAGCTTCCTAATCACATTGTGTGCTAGGAGCCAAAGCCGCTGCTTCCTGGATGATTTCCACAGAAACTGGATTCTTTCATCCCAGCCTAGTGCAGACACGTGCTTCAGTCAGCAGCAAGTGTCCTCCCCATTGGGGTGGACTGACATTATCAAGGGCCAAGTTTTAAAGGCCAGAAAATGCCTGAGTCTTGAAACCTGCTGAGGCAACTGAGTCAAGGCCCAAACACTGGATTAGGGCTCAGGCGACCTTTTGGTTTAGGCTTAACAATTTTTTTTGTCATGTCCTGTCAATTATTACAGAGGATTTGTGACTCAGTTGTATCTTATGAAGTGAATGTTCCTGTTGAGCGATCTGTTACTTAACAAGCCACACACATCTGGCAGAAACAAAGGGTTTATCTGAAATATTTCTTCACATGAAAAATACATTCTCTTTCTAGCTCACTGAAAGAGTTCACCTAAGTATTCTTCTCATAGGCCAGCCAAACCAAGGAAAGCATGTTGGGAGAAAAATTTAACTGCTTTGCTGTTGCCAAATATTTAATACTTTAAAGAGGAAGTTCTAAAATTTAATAGTTGATTTTATTATTACTCTTTGGATATAATTAACTAGGGATGCACTTTAAACTGCTCTGTTCTAGCTATTGAAATGGATTTTATGGTTTACACTGGGGGAAAAAACTTTGGTCAGACCATGGGCTGCTCCCTTGGTGCACATTATTCGAGTCTTTCTAGAGACAAGCAAGCAATTTTGCCATCATTGGTCTTGTTCAAATAGAGTATGTTTATCTATGCAATACTCTTGGGAAAGGGTGTCAAGAAGGGATCGCCAGTTAGCAGCTGACATAGCTCCTGCATGCATGTTGAAAAACTCCTCAAATAGCAAATGGACATATATATTTCATTTTTTATGTGGCTGATAATATGTTATATCATTAAGTGACAGGAACATATTTGTCCCATCCAAGTTGAGTTTAGAACTCGCTCTCGCTTCTAATACAAATGAGGGCCCTGGGGCTCCACAGAGCATGCTCTGTAGACACCAAACAGCCATTCAGGACTTGAGGGAAAGCAGGTATTTATACCTTTATACCCTGAATGCTAACTCTTTAATGGGCTGTTGGCATATTTCCCATCAGTTCCCAGATATTGAAAAACCAACTGGCCTACACCAAAAGCTGAGTCTTTTCTGCATAGTTAGTTTGACTTTGTATTGTTATAGTTCAAGCCCCCAATTCTCCTCTCTTTGATCCCTCAGATTAAAGCATTCATTCACTTGTTTATTCAACAAATAAGTATTGAACAATAAGTGACAAATATGCTACAGGCACTAATCTGAGCTCTTGTAAAAAAGTGTACAAAGCAAGGCACCTGCCCTCAAGGAACTTACAGTCTGGTGAGGATGTTAAATGAATTAAGAAACCAAAAAATCAGAAATCAGAAATGCTATAAAGAAAGATTAGTGCTAAATTCGAAGAGAACTGAGTCCTCAGTGTTCTCATGTACAAATTGTAAATAATGATACCTACTCTGTAGAGTTTGAGGATTAGATGAAACAAGACAATGTACATACATTTCTTAATGCGATGCTCAGTATGAGGCAAGAGTTCAAGCATATAATTGAATACATGGGAGGATCCATGGTGTATTTGATGGTGACTTGAAAATTGGATTATAGTCCCCCAGAGCTGAAATTCAGCCTTCACATTTTAAACCCATGTCATAGAGAACAGGAACTAGTCATTCTTGCCATTTATTTGGAAGTGTAAGCAAATGTGCTAGGTCGCTTCAGCAGTTTACCAATTGGTTTCTTCTGAAGTATCCACCTAGTGTTTTGCTTAGGAATTCTTTCAACTGATTGTTTTTTTTTTGGCTGCACTAGGGACGGGGGAGCCTGGTGGGCTGCTGTCTGTGGGGTCGCACAGAGTCGAACACGACTGAAGCAACTTAGCAGCAGCAGCAGCAGGTCTTAGTTGCCACATGTGGGATCTAGTTCCCTGACCAGGGATTGAACCCCAGGCCCCTGCATTGGGAGTGTGGAGTCTTAACCACTGGACCACGAGGCAAGTCCCTTGTTTCAGCTCCTTTGAATGGCATGGTTGTCCTTGGGGCCTTTTCAGGAAGCCTCTTACAGTGGATGTGCTCTCTCTCACTCCAGTTTTATTGAAAGTGTAGATGATGAAGCGCCTGATTCCTAGGGTTCTTTTTCACTTCCTGAGATCTAGAGAAATCCTTGACTTGGAATATCCTACTTACCAGAGATGCATGAACCATTTGCTGTGTGCCCAAATTTAATCTTTAAACAGCTTTTTCAGATGGGTGTTATCATATGCACTTCTTTTAAAGATGAAGAAACTGAAGCTCAAGGAGGTTAAGTAGATTGCTCATGGTTATAAAGCTAAAAGGTGAAATAGAATTATTTTATTAACCCATTTATTGAGTACCTGCTATGTTCCAGGCCTATTCTGGGGTGGGTGTTGATTATATACCTTTGAAGAAAGCATGAGGGGAAAACAGCTAAATCAGTAAATAGAATTGTGAGCATGCTATGGAGGAGAGAGAGAGTGGAAATGTGACAAGGGGCGCCTGTAATCACAGGCTTCTGTGAGGAACACCTTTAGCTGCAAAGGGCAATGTAGACAAAAGAGTGGGGCGATGCATGGTCATAAGCTGGGGAAGAGTCTGTGCTAGGCAGATGGAACAGCATGTACAAAAGCCCTGAGGCAGAAAAGAACATGGTGTGTCTTCAAGGAACTGCAGAAAAGTAATTGTGCCTAGACTTTAAAGACCCAGGGAGACTGACACAAGATGAAAATGTTGAAGAAGTTTAGAGACCAAATCACATAGGACCTAGTTGGCTTTGTTAGGGAATGGGCTTTTTTCCTAATCTTAATAAGAAGTCATTAAAGGAATTTAGCTGATTTAATCTCATTTGAATTTTTTTAAAAGATCATGCTGACTGTTCATGGAGAATGGAGTGGGAAGGGGAACAACTGAAAAAGCAGGAGGACTGGTTAGGAAGCTGTTGAAATAATCCAGATAGAAAATAATGGTAATTTAGACTAGAGTCGTAGAGATAGAAGTGAATGGATTCAAGAGATTTTTAAGTAGACTTTTATTTTGCCATACCACACAGCATGTGGGATCTTCATTCCCTGATCAGGAATCAAACCCGCCCCCCACTGCATTGGAGGTGCAGAATCTTAACCACTGGACCACCACCAAGAGAAAAACCTTTTGATTGAATCATTTGGGATGCTTTCAATTTCAAATAATAGAAACTGACTTAGAAAGGCTTCCCTGGTGGCTCAGACAGTAAAGAATCTGCCTGAAAAGCAGGAGACCCTGGATTGGGAAGATCCCCTGGAGAACGGAATGGCAACTCACTCTAGTATTCTTGCCTGGAGAATTTCATGGACAGAAAAGCCTGGTGGGCTACAGTCCATGGACTCATAAAGAGTTGAACACTAACACTTTCACTTAGAAAGTAGAATTAATTTATTGGCTTTTGTAACTGTCAAAGGTCTGGGTCCAGGCAAAGCTCAGTGAAGTCTCTCCAGGACTGGTTTCCCATCAACTGATTTTACCTTCTGCCATATATACTTGAGCATAAGGGCAAGCACTACCCTCATGCTCCCTAGGTAGCTGCTAGTAGTTCCAAGGCTACGTGCTTTTACATCCTGTTTGGAAAAGAGAGTATCTTTGTTCCAGGATTTCTAGCAAATGTCTCAAGTCTCACTCTGATTAGATCAACTTAAGTGTCATGCACATTTCAGAACCAATTATTGGGGCTAGGAAGATGGAAGGCTCTGACTGACTTGGCTTAAGTCATGAACTCTACTCTTAGAGCTGTGAGGTCAGAGTTTCTGAAACCACGTGGTTCACCAAATGGAAATGGAGACTGTTGAGAAGAGAGAAGGGAGGAATATATGCTGGGAGCCAGTTAAGGCCTTCTCTGTTAATGGGTTTAAAGTCAAGATTTAGGGAAATGAGGGAACAGGGTGTACCCTGGTGATAATGGTCATTAAAAAATGGGGAGCAAGAGAGGCAGGTTTGTGAAGGAAGGTGATGAGTTCAGGTGTGGTGGCAGAGCCTGAGAGACATCCAGTGATGGGCCATCAGGAAATCTGATGGGCCGCCTGCAGCTCAGAAAGGAGGTCCTGGCTGAAGACAGAGATTTGTGCGGGTTGAATAACCTGGTCAAAACTTGTGACCTTAATCTGAAAGCATCAATTCAGTTCAGTTCAGTCGCTCAGTCATGTCCGACTCTTTGCGACCCCATGGACTTCAGCACGCCAGGCTTCCCTGTCCATCACCAACTCCTGGAGTCCACCCAAACCCATGTCCATTGAGTCTGTGACACCACCCAACCATCTCATCCTCTGTTGTCCCCTTCTCCTCCCACCTTCAATCTTTCCCAGCGTCAGGGTCTTTTCCAATGAGTCAATTCTTCGCATTAGATGGTCAAAATATTGGGGTTTCAGCTTCAGCATTAGTCCTTCCAATGAATATTCTTGACTGATTTCCTTTAGGATGGACTGGTTGGATCTCCTTGCAGTCCAAGGGACTCTCAAGAGTCTTTTCCAACACCACAATTCAAAAGCATCAATTCTTCTGCACTCAGCTTTCTTTATAATCCAACTCTCACATCCATATATGACCACTGGAAAAACCATAGCCTTGACTCTGAAAGCATATTTTACATTATTTTTGAAAGGAACATTTAATCACATAATGGCTATTTAGATATTATATACATTATTTTAATGCTTACAACTATTGCTTTCCCATTTTATAGACTGGAAAAGTGAGGCATAGAAAGGTTATATTGAAGCTCATAGTGCTCATAAAGAATAGCCAGGAGACTCTGGCTCTAGAGCCCTTAATCCCTGTCCATAGGATTCTGCTGTCGGCTGTGGGAACAGGAGGGGAATGACTGAGATGATCGCTTGGCCAATCAGGTTCTTCCACAGGACAGTATGGTTGCTCCTCAGCTCCCCCTGGCATGGTGGTCTTTGGAAATGAACTGCTTCAGAGGGGCACAGCCCTAGAGGTGAACATTCCAGTTTGTGGTGATCCTCTTGGGCCCCAGCATGGCAAGTGGGGAAAGGAGCCTTTATTGTCATAGATGTGAAGCAGCTGAGCAAACCAAGTGACACAGGCGACAAGAGGGTTTTATGATGGGGCTTCTGAGTCTCTAGAACATTCTTTTGCCCCGTTCTTGCTAAATCCTCATTCTTCTAAACGGCTTTCGATAGCACGACAGATCTGGGAAAGGCTGAAGTAAGAGTGTATGCTTCTCTTTTTCCTTCAGCAAAATAGAAATGATAGTTCTATTCTGTCAATTTGTATTTTCTGTGCCTCTTTGTTCCCATTAGAATGGATAATTAAGAACCAAGGATAAATCCTCTTTTTTGTTAAAATATTTTTTTCCCCACCAATGCATAATATCCACAGCTTTTCCTCCCCTTGATGAATGATATAAACAAGCATGGGGAAAACAACCCCACACTGTGTATTGAGTAAGCAAGCCTCTGAACTTCCCACATTATTTAGTGAGAGGATTTTTTCCCCCTGAATCAGATGTTGATCATAATGGTCACAATAATCCTTGGCACTTTTTCCTAAGCTTGCTCATTATCATTCAATATGTTCAACAAAATTATTAAATTTAAAATAATATGGTGCACCTGGTTGAGATGACGGTGAGAGATTTGGCTTCCTGTCTCTTCCTTAAGGATGAATTCAGCCCAAGGGTGTACTATGAACTGGGCAAATAGCATTATAATAGTGAGAGAATATTGCCTATTGGGTAGCAGGAGTTGATGATTAAATTTAAGTGTGTACTGTCCACATAAAACAAATAATGCTCTTTTTTTTTTTAACTTTTACTGTGAACATTCATCACTGGTGCCGAAGATGCACAGTTGCTAATTATTGTGTTTTTAACTTGTAATATACTGTAAATTTTGTATAATACTACTGTGACCTTATACAGAACAGAGAAGATGACAGGAGGCCTATAATTATTGTATGGGGAAGAAATGCCTGTAATTATCTACTATTTTTAGGACCAGCATGCATGGCCTCTTAATTTACATAAGCTTTAGACATTCACACATTTTCTGTCTTTGCTTGTGGATGATAAATTTTGCTCAAATGAAATCAGAAGACATACTGTTAGATGAGGAGTTCGCTAACTGGGAGCTTGATTACAATGAACAACACAAGCTTTGGTGCCAGCTAAAAACAGGGAGCATTTATTTAGATGGGATTTGTTTAAGGCAAGATTCAAAACATTTAAAAAAAAAACACACCATATTACTATATTGGGGACTGATAACGTGTGATTATTTTTTTAGAGAACTGGTTAAATTATCTTGTGGAAAAGCATTAACCTAACAAAGAGAAAACCTCTAGGATATTTATCACATGGAGGGTGATTATGACAGCATGTTCTTATTAGAGATGAATATTTTGTGCTCATTAAGGTTACCCCCCTGAGTGCTGAAGGATGCAGAGTGCATTGCAGTGAAGTACTGTAGTTCTATTGTCCTGTGAGCTCTTGCTGTTGGCTGAGGGGTCTCATTCCAAATTAAGGGGCTTCTCTGAAAGACCCAGCCCTGCCAGGGTCTATATTCCAGCTACTGGGCAAATGGAAAAGACTGGGCAGTTTTCAATTCAAACAGTCCAGGGATGTATCTGCAAGAATTGAGAGTGGTATCAAGAGCTCTCTGGTCTCCAAGGTGGGGGTTAGCATGTGGGAAAGGCATGTACGATCTTGGTCCCTGAAGAGCCCCACTTGAAGGAAGCACAGTGATATTCCAAACCAAAACTATAGGCAAACTCAACTCCCTACATTATGAAGGGATTTTTTGCCATAAAAATAATTTTAAATGACTTCTGCCAAAGTAGCAAGTTTTCCTGAAGCTCATAGAATGTGACTGTTTTGCTTTACTCACTTTTTAGAAAATGATTATTACTTTTATTAGCTTACCGGAAATTATACATATGCAATTACAATTTAAAAGTTTACATACAATCACTTAAAATTACTATAAGAAAGATGTAACTTCACTCCAACCCTACCCTTTCCCTCAAATTTTTAAATCTAACATATGACAAAAAAGCAAGTTATAAGTTTTTGCTGTTTGGTGTATTGGATCTTTTAAATGACCATGTAATACATAATGCAAGTGATCAAGAGTTGGCAGGACGTTTAGGTATGTGTCATGTCCAAGGGCTGAGAGCCCATAATATTCCTAACTATAGCATATTCTTGGGCTAGCCAGTCTTAAGTTTTTGCAATATTTATCTTTAAAATCTAATGAAACTTTTGGGGCTTCCCTGGTGGCTTAGTGGTAAAGAATCCACCCGCCAATGAAGGAGACATAGGTTTGATCCCTGAACCAGGAAGATCCCAAATGCTGTGGAGCAACTAAACCAGGGGGCACAAGTATTGAGCCTGTACTCCAGAGCCTGGGAACCGCAACTACTGAGCCCCAGTACCGCAACTACTGAGCCCCAGTTCCACAACTACTGAAGCCCGCGTGCCTGTGCTTCACAAGAGAAGCCAGGACAATGAGGGGCCTTCGCACTGCAGCTACAGAGTAGCCCTGAACCGCCGCAACTAGAGAAAATCCCAAGCAATAACAAAGATCCCACACAGCCAAAAAAAATTGAATAAATAAATAAAATTATTTTTAAAAAATACAAGGGTACTTTTTAAAAAGCAGTCACAATACTATTGTTTCACCTAAAATATTTAACAATTCCCTAATGCTGTCAACTAAGTCAATGTTCAGATTTCTCTAATTACTTATTTTTTTTCTGCATTTGCTTTATTATTTTTTACATTTCGTTTGTTTGAATCAGGATCCAGAGAAGGTTAACCTATTTCTTGGGTGTTTTATCTCTTAAGTCTCTTACTCTATAGGCTTCTCTTCCCACTTTTTTCCCCTTTGTAAATTATTTGTTATAGAAACACATTCATTTGTCCTATAGAGTTTCCATATACTGAACATTACTAATTGCATCCTTGTGGTACCATTTACCATATTCCTCTGTCCCTTGTATTTCCTATGAGTCACATGTTAAATTTAAAATTAAGTTAAATTCAGATTTGGATTTCTGGCAAGACTGCCTCATGTTATGTTCTATCAAGAGGCATGTCATGTCTCTCTTTTTGTGTCTCTTTTTGTGACGTTAGCAATTATTGACTAGAATAGTTTAAAACTTATTTTATTGAGAATTGCAAAATGGTTCAATCTATCATTTCATTACCAATTTTTAAACTAGACTTCTTCTATAGTAAGAAAATTTTCTTTATCAACTATTTGGTTACCTACAGTATGACTGGTTTAACCAAAATTCCATTTACAGGTTTCTCTTTCTTTGTGAAAAAACCTTTTGGAGTTTCATAGATACAGAAATCTTCCCAGGTTTTCAGTGAGTTGCTGGAGTGTAAAGAATAGCTTTGGAGAAGGCAATGGCACCCCACTCCAGTACTCTTGCCTGGAAAATACCATGGACGGAGGAGCCTGGTGGGCTGCAGTCCATGGGGTCGCTAGGAGTCAGACACGACTGAGTGACTTCACTTTCACTTTTCACTTTCATGCACTGGAGAAGGCAATGGCAACCCACTCCAATGTTCTTGCCTGGAGAATCCCAGGGACGGGGGAGCCTGGTAGGCTGCCGTCTGTAGGGTCACAGAGAGTCGGACATGACTGAAGTGACTTAGCAGCAGCAGCAGCAACAAAGAACAGCTTAGTGAATAGGTTCCTTCCACACAGTCAGATAATCATGTATTCTCCTGGGAGGTGATGAATCTCAACCTCCTTCAAGCTTTATTGCCATCATTTCTACCTTTGAAATGGTGATGGTGATTTCTCTGACCTAGTCAAGTTGCCTTTGTACCTACTTATCCTTCTACAGATAACTCAAGGGCAAGGTCTCTACCTGATTCGTTATATAATTGTACTTATTTCTTCATTTTTGGCTGCAATGGGTCTTTGTTGCTGCATGAGCTACTCCCCAATTGCAGTGAGCATGCATCTCACTGCAGTGGCCTCGAGCAAGGGCTCTGGAGCACAGGGGCCCCAGGAGCCGTGGCTCACGGGCTTAGCAGCTACAGCTCCTGGCTCTAGAGCACAAGCTCAATAGTTGTGGTGCTGGAACATAGCTGCTTCCCAGTGCATGGAATCTTCCCGGACCATGGATTGAACCCATGTCTATCGCACTGAGCCACCAGGAATGCCCAATCTAATTTTTATTTTTTAGATCTTTCACATGTAGTGCAGTGCTTGACACATGGTAAGAATTCAGTAAGTATATGTTGTCTGAAAGAATAAATGAATGATGACGTCTTGGGGAAAGCATTGTTAGTACCATGTTAGTACCATGCTGTTGACAGATCACTGACAGTGTCTTCTGGTAGAAAGTAGATTAGTCTGGGATTCAGCTGAATTCAGGCTCAAGTCAAAAGTCTTCAACTTTTTGTTATTCATCAAAATGCCCGCAGTTTCTGATGTATAAAATAACACCTATCCTACCACTCTGACAATATTATTGTCAGAATTAGTAATCCAGGAGAGAACTGTGGTTTAAGGGCAAGAATTTGGCGGCCAGAGATCAGCATGCATAGTCCCCACTATTTTCCTTTCTTCTCTGAGAAGTCATTTGTAAAATTTCAGTAGCAATACTTGCTTCTCTGAGTTTTGGCAAGAATTCACATGTTGGAGAAGGCAATGGCAACCCACTCCAGTACTCTTGCCTGGAAAATCCCATGGACGGAGAAGCCTGGTAGGCTGCAGTCCGCTGGGTGGCACAGAGTCGGACACGACTGAAGCGACTTAGCAGCAGAGGCATGCAGTTATAAGCATAATGTAGATGGATCCTAAACTACATATCATGTGTAATTCATAAATGAGATTGTGCTTACATAAAGAAATGATCCTCTTAAGTGTAGAATTAATGGACTTTTAGATATGCAGATGACACCACCCCTATGGCAGAAAGTGAAGAGGAACTAAAAAGCCTCATGATGAAAGTGAAAGAGGAGAGTGAAAAAGTTGGCTTAAAGCTCAACATTCAGAAAACGAAGATCATGGCATCCGGTCCTGTCACTTCATGGGAAATAGATGGGGAAACAGTGGAAACAGTGTCAGACTTTATTTTGGGGGGCTCCAGAATCACTGCAGATGGTGATTGCAGCCATGAAATTAAAAGACGCTTACTCCTTGGAAGGAAAGTTACGACCAACCTAGATAGCATATTAAAAAGCAGAGACATGACTTTGCCAACAAAGGTCCATCTAGTCAAAGCTATGGTTTTTCCAGTGGTCATGTATGGATATGAAAGTTGGACTGTGAAGAAAGCTGAGCGCCGAAGAATTGATGCTTTTGAGCTGTGGTGTTGGAGAAGACTCTTGAGAGTCTCTTGGACTGCAAGGAGATGCAACCAGTCCATTCTAAAGGAGATCAGTCCTGGGTGTTCATTGGAAGGACTGATGCTAAAGCTGAAACTCCAGTACTTTGGCCACCTCGTGCAAAGAGTTGACTCATTGGAAAAGACTCTGATGCTGGGAGGGATTGGGGGCAGGAGAAGAAGGGGACAACAGAGGATGAGATGGCTGGATGGCATCACCGACTCAATGAACATGAGTTTGGGTGAACTCTGGGAGTTGGTGATGGACAGGTAGGCCTGGCGTGCTGCGATTCATGGGATCGCAAAGAGTCGGACACGACTGAGCGACTGAACTGAACTGACACAATATGCTTTCTGTGTTGGTGCTTGTATTTAAGACTGTAAATCTCATCAGCTTTTGCACAGTTAATGTCTCTATTAGACTCTTTAGAAAAGTATCTTTTATGGTTAATAAAATGTAAAAACTGCACCTGCTATTATGCTAGCTTTCATTCTTACATATTTTCACAGGAAACTTGGTTTAATGAATTTATTTTGAGAAGTTTTAAATCAGATTCTATGTCAGGATTTTACATTAATGTCCAATAGGTGGTTAGATTTGTTCAATGTTAAAATAGGTATTATGGTAACTTCCTCATCAGTTAAATTACTAATTTAAAGTATAACATGTTTTTTATTAAGGGAAACTAACTTACAGAGAAATTTGGCTGAGAATAGACAACTGTTAAGGCCCTTTGCTGTACAGAATGCTGTGCTTTAATAAATCATGATGTAATAGGAAAAAAAAAAGAATTCACGTGTTAAGTAAACCGTTAGTAAAATATTTGAGGTATTTTTATGTGAAATTGCTTTGGCAAATTAGAAATACTGTGCAGATTAAAACATTAAAACTGATATTTTTCATGACCTTTATATTCTCAGTCTTTGGAACTGTCTTCCTTTTCAAGGTGTTTTAGAAGTGATTAAAAGGATGGAATTGTTGTTTTCATTCTTACCAACTAAAGCTTGTCAGTCAGGCCAGGCTTTCCCTGGCCCTGGCATTGGCTGAGAGTTGGCTGGAGGAAAGGTCCGGAGATGAAAGATGTCTTGGCAGCAAGAACATTAACACCCACCCTTGAGCCAGGAGGTAGGTGTTAATGTCTCTAGCTGAATTCCTAGCAGCGGAGACATTTAACACCTTCCTAGGATCCAGGAACAGGGCACCCTCTCTTCAAACCTAAATTGGCAAGTGAAAGAGGGAAGAGAGCATTTCCAAAGCTCTGTGCCACAAAGACATAAGCCACTGACTGGAAGATAAAGCCTAAATGGAGAAGGGGTCTTCTTTGATAGGGTTGACTGGAGAGTGACTCTAGTGAAACTTTTTCCAATAAACCTCACCCAGTTTGGGCTGGTGGGGATGTTGCTGCTGCTGCTGCTAAGTCACTTCAGTTGTGTCCAACTCTGTGCGACCTCATAGACGGCAGCCCACCAGGCTCCTCTGTCCCTGGGATTCTCCAAGCAAGAACACTGGAGTGGGTTGCGATTTCCTTCTCCAGGTGGGGATGTTAGAAAAGTAATAACTCTAGGACAGAGTAAAGGTGCATACAGTTCAGGATTGGGGGAAAATCCATGTCAGGGTGCAGCCTAAAATATGACCCTATGACAGCGTGGGTGCCTGAATGATTCTGTTCCCAGGAGTTCCTTTCTGGGGGGCAAGGTGTAAATGGGGGAATTCAGAGAGACCAGTTCCTCGGGAGAAAGAACAGAGAGTGGAGTGCCTCAACCAAGTTGCCCTTTGAAGCTGAGCCCAATTAGCTTAGGTTCAGTTTGTAGGATGCTATGGATATCTTAGCCACAAAGTCCATGGTGGAAGTCAGGCCACCCCAGGAATTAATAAAAAGCTTTTTTTTCCCCTCAAAGTTTGACTGACAGCAGAGGTGAATTTTGACTTAGACTAAGCTTGAAATGTACTTGTCTCCTCTCCAAAGCTGAGGCCCATTTGCACAACAAGCAAAAAGAAAAGGTAAACAACTTCTGTTTAGACTATCCAAGATCTGTTTCTCTGGATGACATAGAATGAACTCTATGACACCACCTCACCAAGGAGTGAACCCAAACACTGGGGATCCTTTCAACATCCAAAAAGGGTCACTTCTTTGAAGTATGATGAATTCCTAGAATGACTTTCTCATTTAAATTACGAGGATATCAGAGAAGCCCAGGCCAGGAGGTGAAGCAGAGCAAACTCACACTCTTTGACTACAAAAGAAAATGCATATTTTTGATGAGCCTGCCCTGGCTGCCTTCTCAGGCTTAGAATGATTTCTTCCCCTTTTTGCCTACAAGGAATGTTGTAAGTAGGCATAAACAAATGCCTTCATTATTTATCCTAGTTGTGCTGCACTAAATCTTTCCATACATGGGAAATTTGCTATTTTGTTTGGTTGACAATTGCTTAAACTAATAGCCTATCAGAGTCTTCCTTGAGAGACTTGGAATTATGCTAGTGCAAGTGACCATGCATTGGACTGCGTTACTAAAAAAACTAGAGCCACAGGATTAGGTAAAAATCCTTCCATCATCCTGACCTCTGGCACCTTGCAGCCCAGGTTGTATTGTGAGTGTAAGCACAATCACCTCTCCACTGAGACTGTGGCCAAGGGTATTACCACAGATGCCTGAATGACTGTCTCTTGGATATCAGACTAATGAGGAGTCTTCTTTCCAAATTTTCTTCAGAGTGGTCATCCCTAATATAGAAGAAATGGTAAGCAGTAGCAGGTTTTCCAGATTAAAACTGTGGCTTGGTTGATTGTTAAATACTGTGTTTTGTGCCATTCTGAGCTGTCATTGAACTCTCTGCCACTACATCCCTTTCATGAAATCCCCAGAGACTAAGCTAGAGATCTGAGTGAAGTGGACATCTAGCCATCTGTCCCCAAGCCAGCAACCTTCCTGATTCTCCTGCTTCTGTCAAAGGCACCATTTCCTAATTACCCCGGCCCAGAGACACCTTTTCCTGAAGATTTGTCCTTTATCGTTCCTTTCAAGTTTGGCTGTGTCTTTTCTCTCCCACTGGCATCACCCTGGTACATGCTCACAACCCCAAATGACCATTTGCATCCTAACTCATCTTTCTGCCACCACAAAGGCAAGACAGTGCCTTCAGATTTATTTACTTACATGAGCTGGGCACTATGCAAGTATTTTACGTGGGTCATTTTATATAATACAAACAACAATGCTAAGAGATTAGTACTGTTTTTGTGCCAATTTTCAGGAAACATGCTCATGCAAGAGGAGCTAGGATTTGAATTCAAGTGTCGTAAACTGATAGCATTTATGACCCCAGTTCTTTACCCTTTCCTATATTCTTGTCATTTACCATGTAGTTTTGCAGTTCCTCTTTCAAGACATGGAATCCATTTCCTCAGAGGCTGAGCTCAGCCATGTGACTTGCTTTGACCAACAGGATGATAACTGATGTCATACAAGCAGAAGCCTAAAGAAATGCTTCCACATTTTTGTTCTCACTCTTGCTTTCTACCATTGCCACAAAGAAAAATGTCCAAGTCAGCCTGCTGGAGGTGAAAAACCCTTTGGTTAAAGTCGAGTCACCCTATTTGTCCTGACCTTGATCACCTTAGATCAGAATATAACCAGCCAAGACAGCAGAACTGTCAGCTACCTAGGCTCCAAAATTTATCACACAGTAACTTTTGATCATGTTCCTGTTGAAAACCAACCCATCAACCAGTTAATGAACCTACTCATTCTTTTTCTGATAACTCCATTAGATCAGAAATCAATGAAATTGAAAATAATATATCAGTAGAGAAAGTCAACAAAATCCAAAGCTGTTTCTTTGAAAAGATCAAGAAAATCAATAAGCTTCTAGTCAGACTGCACAAGACAAAAAGAGAGATAATATAAATTGCTAATATTAAAAGTGATAGAGAGGGAATAACTATATATCCCATGGACATTACAAGGATCCTAAAGAAATACTATGAACAACTCCACACCCACAAATTCAATAACTTAGAAGAAATGGCCCAATTCCTTAAAAGATATAATCTGCCCAAACTCACACAAGAAAAAACAGAAAATCTGAATTTAAATATATCAGTTGAATCAATAATTAATAATCTTCTAAAACAGAAAACACCAGGCCTGGATGGGTTCATTGGTGAGTTCTACCAAACATTTAAGGAAGAAATTATACCAATGCTCTACAGTCTTTTCCAGAAAATAGAAGCAGAGAAGATACTTCTAAACTCATTCTATGAGGCCAGCATTAGCCTAATAACCAGACCAAATAAAGCCATTATAAGAAAAAAACTACAGACCAACATTACTCATAAATATGGATGTAAAAATCCTCAGTGAAATATTAGCAAATAGAATCCAACAATGTCTTAAAAAGAATCATATGCTATAACCAAGTGGGATTTAACCCAGGTATGGAAGGCTGGTTCAACATTTAAGTATCAGCTAATGTAACCCATCACATCCATAAGCTAAATAAGAAAAAACACATGATCATATGAATAGATACAGAAAAAGCATGAGGCAAATTCCAACATCCTTTCATGATTAAAAAAAAAAAAACTTTCAGAAAACTAGGAATAGAGGGAACTTCCTCAACTAGGTAAGGAACATTTACCAAAAAATGCTATCATGTTTAGTGGTGAGAAACTTGAAGGTCAACAACAAGGCAAGGGTGTCCCCTCTCATCTCTCTTTTTCAACATGGTACCAGAAATTCTGGCTAATGCAATAAGACAAGAATAAGAAATGAAAGGTGTACAGATTGGGAAGGAAGAAAAAAACTATCTTTGTAAACAGAAGACAGGGCCATCTATGTGGAAATTCTAAAAGAACTGACAAAAAGAAAACCTCCTAGAACTAATAAGTGCTTATAACAAGATTACAGGGTACAAAGTTAACACATAAGTCAGTCACTTTCCTATATATCAGTAATAAACAAATGGAAATTGAAATCAAAATACATTAGGACCCAAAAAATAAAACAAAATACTTAAATATGAGTCTAACAAAATATGTATAAGGTCTATATGAGGGACACTACAAGGTGTGAAGAAAGATATCAAAGAAGACTGCAATTTTAGTAGATGGCTATTCCATGTCATGGAGAGGAAGATTCAATATTATCAATATAATTCTTTTCAACTTAATCTATAGATTCATTGCAGTCCCAATAGAAAGTCTTCAAGTTATTTTGTGGATATTGACAAACTGATTCTAAAGTTGATATGGAGAGGCAAAAGGTCTAGAATACCCATCACAGTATTAAAGGAGAAGAACAAAGTAGGAGAACTGCCACTTCCCAGCTTCAGGACTAACTGTGAAGCTACAGGCATCAAGACAGGATGGTACTGGTGAAAGAACAGACCAATCAATGGAACAGAATAAAGAGTCAGTCCAGAAATAGATCCACACAAAAACAGTAAACTGAACTTTGGCAAAGGAGTAAAGTCACTATAATAAAGAAAAGATGGTCTTTTCAACAAATGGTGCTGGAACAACTGCACATCCACATGCAAAAAAAAAAAAAAAATCAGTCTAGACACAGACATTATCTCCTTCACAAAAATTAACTCAAAATAGGCCATAGACATAAATGTTAAACACGAGACCATAAGACTCCTAGAAGATCACATAGGAGGAGATCTAGATGACCTTGGATTTAGATATAAAGCCAATGGCATGATACAAGAGAGAAAAAGTTTCAAGTTGGACTTCATTAAAAAAAAAACTTTTGATCTATTAAAGACAGTGTCACAAGAGTAAGAAGACAAGTCTCATACTGGGGAAAAAAATTTGCAATGGACATATCTTCTGATAAAAGGATTATTACCCAAAATACATAAAGAACTCATAGACTTCAACAATAAGAAAATAATCCAATTAAAAATGGACCAAAGGGCATAGCAGACACCTCACCAGCTATGGTCTTTGGTCCATACAGATGGAAAATAAGTATATAAAAAGATGTTCCGCAGCATCTGTTGTTAGAGAAAGGCAAATTAAAACAACAGTGTGATGCCATTACCCACCTATTAGAATGCCCAAGATCCAAAACACTGATAACACCCAATGCTGGTGAGGATATGAAGCAACAGGAGTTTTCATTCATTGCTGGTGAGAATGCAAAATGGCACAGCTACTTTGGAAGATAGTGTGGCAGTTTCCTACAAAACTAAGGATACTCTTACCATGTGATCCAGCAAAGACACTTGTTGGTATTTATCCAAAGGAGTTAAAAACATGTTCACATAAAAACATGCTCATGGGTATTTATAGCATTTTTTTACTCATAATTGTAAAAACAAGCAACTAAGATGTCCTTCAGTAGGTGAATGGATAAATAAGCTGTGACATATCCAGACAATGGAATATCACTCAGCATTAAAAAGGAATGAGTTATCAAGCAATGAAAAGACAGTGGAACCTTAGATGCATGTTACCAAGTGAAAGAAGCCAATCTGAAAAGGCTATATGCTGTATGATTCCAACTGCATGACATTCTGGAGAAGGCAAAACTTTGGAGACGGTTAAAAAAAAAAAAAATCAGTGGTTGCCAGAGGGTTGGGAGGGAGGAATGAATAGATGAAACACAAAGGGTTTTTAGGGCAGTGAAACTACTCTGCATATTACTATAATAGTGGATATGTATCATTATACATTTGTCGAAACCTATAGAATGTGCAACACCAAGAGTTCATCTTAATATAAACTGTGGGCTTTGAGTGATAGTGATGTATCAGTGTAGGTTGATCGTTTGACACCATAAAATGGTGGGCTTATCAATTATAACAAATGTACCACTCTAGTAGGAGATGTTGATAGTGTTAGAAATTATGTGTGAGGGGGGAGAGGGAGTATATGGGAACTCTGTACTTCCTGCTCATATTTTCCATGAATGTAAAACTGCTCTAAAAATAAAGTCTATGTAAAAGGGAAAAAAATAAACCAATTAACTAACTGTCCCCAAAATGACATACAGATCCTAACCTTAGTCTTGACAGAGTGGCCTTTCCCTTTGAAACCTTGTTTTCTCAGCGTCCCATCGCAAACTTCTGCTCTAACCAAAGCAGCCTGTTCAGGGTCCCCTCGATGTGTGTGCGTGTGTGCTCCGTCGCTTCAATCTCCCAACTTTCTGTGACCCTGTGGACCACAGGCCTCCAGGCTCCTCTGTCCAGGGGATTCTGCGGGCAAGAATACTAGAGTGGGTTGCCATGCCCTCCTCCAGGGAATCTTACCAACCTAGGGATCAAACCCCCAACTCCTCCACTGCAGGCAGATTGCTTTACCCACTGAGCCATCTGGGAAACCCTATCCCCCAGACAGTCTTCTTTTTTTTTTTTACCAACTGTCTTCCTAGCTCACAGTGTTTTCTCCCCCTGGAGAGTGAAAATGAGTCTATTTCCAAGACCAATGATCTGAGAGCCTTTTCCTGGGGCAGCAAGCTCTCAGCCTTGCATCTCTCTTCATCCCTCAGAGCTCTAAATCAACAGCGGTTCTCAACTAGGTGTAATGAGGGAGTGTCAAAATTTGATGATGGTGATAGGAGAGGGTCCTGCAAAAGCTCCCTCTCTGATTCCATACCCTCTTCCCCACCCAGCCCCCGCCACACCCACATTGATTGAGAACGGTAGCCGCAGTAGCTGAACCTTTAGTACAAGGAAATATCTGTCCTCTCAACTAAGTATATTCCACCAAGGAAATCAGATTCTTTTTCAATACACCTTATTATGCAGATATTTCAAGTAAAAGATATTTCACCTTGGCCCCAAATTATCACAGTCATGATCTCAACCTGATCGTTTTAACAGTTCCAACCTTAGATCCAGTTCTACCTTGTTCTGTAGAGAAGTCTGTGTGTTCATAAAAATAAACCATGTTTCCTTGTCCTTGTGAGTCTGAATTGTTATACAGAATTTTGATATTGTGTGTGCTGTATTTATTGTGCCTGCAGGTACACACATGCATAACATACTAATTGAATTATTGTAAAAACACAAATATTTTGCAGGCTACAGACACACATACTAAATATCTAAATCGACAAACAGCACCTTTTCTAACAAAGAGAGCAGTTTAATAACAGTGTTAGAAAGCTGGCAATATGCTTGTTAAAATCTTTAATTAGGGATGGGCTTTCCCAGAAGCCTCTGAAGGCAAAAGGTGTAAATGGAGAAACTGTCCCAGCCTGCATGCTCTGCGGTGGCTCTGTTCCGAGCACAGATGGGCTGGTGAGGAAACTGTGAATGGACGGATGATAACAGACTGCTCTGTAAGTCCAACATCAGCTCATTAGCAATCTGTTGGTGATTTTAATGTGTATGCTGGTGACAATGCAGAAGTCACACAATGGTTGCGCGCTCGTGCTCTCGTCTAACTGAAAAGGCCATTGTGAACTGATTGGCATGCTGGCTATTAATAAAACTGTAATGTCGCTGGAACCGCAGGCATTTGGATATTTGTGCTCTTGTTGGAAAAGAACGATTCTGTGGCTCTTAGGCCATCGTAAGAAGCTGAGATAACATGGTTTCATGATGGAAATCATTAGTAAATAAATAGATAGGCCATCACGGTGAGAAATGTGAGGGACATGAAGCCACATTTGGTTTCCGAAGGACGAACAGTGACATTTCTCGGTTCTGAAAAAGCCTGTGTCACCAATTTAAAATTCCCTTGGATCACAAACCTGGTTTTCAAATGATTTTAAACTTGCTAGTTAGTGGTTCAAATAGTTGCCATTGAAAATGTATTTATTAAAAAGAAAAATAAAATATATTTATTTGGGTTGTATGTACATAATAGGCTGGATTTAATGAATAATCAGGGTTTGGTCGCTAAAAAAAAAAAGAATGAACCCTTATGGAGCACCTATTATATACCAAGTACTTCACATTTGTGATTGTATTTAATTTTCACAGTAACCCTGTTAAATGAGATATAAATGAGATATTTCCCACATCTCCTAGGTATAGAACTCCAATTTAAATAAATAAATTTAAATTTAAAAAAAAAAGAAGTAACTGATTCTCCAGAGAGATCACATGACTTCCTGAAGCTAGTACAGTAAGTGGAGATGATTCTATTCGAACTTTGTTCTGTATATTTCCAAAGCTAATCTTTTTCTTCACTGCATGACACTGCCTATCACGTTGTCTGTCATGCACACCAGGGAGTAGCCTTTCTTTTCTTCAATGATTTAATTAATTTATTTATTTTTGGCTGTGCTAGGTCTTTGTTGTATGGATATGAGAGTTGGACTGTGAAGAAGGCTGAGCACCGAAGAATTGATGCTTTTGAACTGTGGTGTTGGAGAAGACTCTTGAGGGTCCCTTGGACTGCAAGGAGATCCAACCATTGCATTCTGAAGGAGATCAACCCTGGGATTTCTTTGGAAGGAATGATGCTAAAGCTGAAACTCCAGTACTTTGGCCACCTCACGCGAAGAGTTGACTTATTGGAAAAGACTGTGATGCTGGGAGGGATTGGGGGCAGGAGGAGAAGGGGACGACAGAGAATGAGATGGCTGGATGGCATCACGGACTCGATGGACGTGAGTCTGAGTGAACTCCGGGAGATGGTGATGGACAGGGAGGCCTGGCGTGCTGCGATTCATGGGGTCGCAAAGAGTCGGACACCACTGAGCAACTGAACTGAACTGAACTGAGGTCTTTGTTGCTGTGTGAGCTTTACTCTAGTGAAGCCGTGTGAGCTCTACTCTTGTACCAGTGGAGCTACAAGCGGGGCTACTCTCCAGCTCGGGCTTCTCGTTGCTGCGGCTTGTCTTGTTGCATGGCACATTCTCCAGGGCCTGCGGGCTTCAGTAGCTGTGGCATGTGGGCTAGTAGTTGTGGCTCCCGGGCTCTAGAGCACCAGCTGAAGAGTTGTGGCACACGAGCTCAACTGCTCTGAGGCTTATGGGATCTTCCCATAAGGGTCAGGGATCAAACCCGTGTCTCCTGCATTGACAGGCAGATTCTTTACCACTGAACCACCTTGAAGCCCAGGAGTAGCCTTTTAGGATCCTTATTACTCACTGTAAGTAGGCACGAGATTCACCTGGGATCTGCTTAGCTGACAGTATCTACTTTCAATGGCATGGAAGGACACTGACACCGTTAAAGAGTGTGCTGTTCAGCTTCTTTCAGCTTCTTTGGGGACATATCTGTGCTTCAGTACTGGGGCTTTGCGGTACATGACCTGAGGCGTTAAGCTAATGATCTATAAAACCCACTCAAAAATAGTTTTGAAAGAGTACATGAATGATATTATTCTGTGCATATAAAGTTCAAAAATCGATCAAACTAATTAAACCTGTTAGAAACCAGAATGGTGGCTACGTTTGGTTAAAACAGTGACTGCAAGCCAATACCAGGAGATATCTGGGGTTGAGATATTTCTCTATTTCTTGATCTGGATGCTGGTTATACCAATATGTTCCCTTTGTCAAAATGTATTGAGTTTATAAACTTATGGTCTGAATAGTTTCTTGAAGGTATATCCTACTTCTATAACATTTACCAAATCAAAAAAAAAAAAAAAAAAGGAAGACTTTTTTTCCTTACAGGATTCAAATTGGATCAATTTTCATACTTTGTGGCCTTGTACAAAATTGTCTTTAGGTGAAGATTATAGTTGGAATCCTTCTCCTTCTAGAGTTTGGAGATTGTAAGCACGGGAATGCATACCTGCCTTTGTCTATGTGAGTGAGTGTCTGTACGCTAACTTAAGACTGTTCTTACCTGGAAATGGAGTCATACCTGAATTTTTTCTTACTCATAGCTCTCAAACTCCTAGATGACCTGCGTTGGATAGAGGATGCTGGGCAAACATGAATATTATACCAGTGGAGCTTGGGAATCTTATACCAGTGGAGTTTGGGGATATAGCTTTCTCAGTTGGTGACCTCTTGTTGGCAGCAATCTCCTCTGCAAATGTCAGCGGCAGACACCTCCCCTCTCAAGAACTAACTTATCTGTCAAGATACTGAAACCACTCTTCCCTTGTGTCGTCACCCCTTTCCTTCTCAACTCTGCTTGTTTCCAGGTTTCAGTGGAAGAGACAAAGGGTTGCTTAGGGATGATTTAGGTCTCCCACAGATGCCTAAAGAGCCGATTCTGGGGGCTCTTGGACAGATTTACTCTGTCCACCTGTACCTCAAACATACTTCCTACTTTAGAGCATGTACTTACTTTTATGACCTGTCTTTTTTTTTTTTAACCTACAAGATAACTACAAATGAGATGGGCTGTGAAAACAGCATGCTCAGTTGCTCAGTCGTGTCCAACTCTTTGCAGCCCCATGGACTGTAGCCCTCCAGGCTCCTCTGTCTGTGGAGTTCTCCAGGCAAGAATACTAGAGTGAGTTGCCATTTCCTACTCCAGTGAAACAGCATAGCTTTTGACGAAATAACAACCTCACTTCTAGAGCTTTATTCTAAGGAAGTCATCAGACAAGTGTCTAAAGATGTCTACTACTCAAAGTGTGGTTCGAGGACTACCAACATCAATATCACCTGTAGGGTCCTGGTAAGATGTGGATTTCTGCGTCTTACACCTTTCTTACTGAAGCAGGATCTCTAGATGTGGGGCCCATACATGCATACATTTAGAATACCTCAGATGATTCTTAGTCACATTAAAATTTGAGGACCATTGGTGTACAGCATGGATGTTGTTCCAGTATTATTTAGAAAAGGAATAACAAAAAAAGGGAGCCTACATGTACTCCAGAAGAGGATTAGATAAAATAATTTACAGTACTATTCTGCAGTTTCGAATGTGTGATGTAGATTCATATTTATTGACTTTGGGAAAATGTTTATAGCATATTGCTGAATGACAAAAAGCAGGTCATACCACAGTGTGTAACTTGATAAAATCATTTTTATTTCTAAATATGTGAGTGGATGATGCCGGAATACAATATCCTTATTTGTCATTGCTTTCCTCTCTATTTTCTGCTTTCTTTTCAATGAGCATACAAAACACATTACTTTTATATTCTAATTACTCAGCGTTGTTCTTTGGTTGCTATGTCTAACTCTTTTGAGACCCCATGAACTGCAGCACACCGGGCTCCTCTGTGCATGGAATTCGCCCGGCAAGAATACTGGAGTGCGTTGCCATTTCCTGCTCCAGGGGATCTTCCTGACCCAGGGATCAAACCCGTGTCTCCTGCTTGTCAGGGGGATTCTTTACCTATAATCCAGCAGGGTAAGCCCCATTTACTCAATAAAAATATTTGGAAAATAGAAAAAGAAAAGTATTTGATATTTGATTTCTTGGACACTACTATAAGCGTACCATCTCAGCGAGACTTGTGGCTGGCTGAATCAGAAGAGCAACAGCTGTCTCATCTTCTGAAGACGTGAAGTATCTAGAAGACACCTCTCTGTCAGTCCACAGACTAGCCAGTGTTGCCACTGGAACAGAACCTTCTGAACAAAACATTGGCTTTAAACTGATATTTTATATTACAGGGATTTTTACTTATTAGAAATATTGGCTTTTGTGGAGGTTAAGAGTGGTGAGTAGGGCTGAGAAACACAGTCCCTGATTTTGAGAAGTGAATCTGGTGCTTAAAGAAAGACTGACTCTTGAATCGAGGAGATCTGCAGCAGTGGAAAAGAGAACTGAAGGAAAGGACAGGTCATCGAATCGCTGTCCTGATTTGCTTTTTACACTTTTTTCCTACCTTCTGTCCTCAAAGTGTTTTTTTCCCCCCTTTCTTCTTCTTCAGCTTATTATTGTAACGAAAGAGAGACAAAACGAGATCCATGGAAAATTCTGGTATTTTGCCTCTCAGACCACAATCTTGAGAGTGCATTTTTCTTAATCCAATTCTGTTTTAAATATTGTCAGGATGTACCATAATTGGTTGTGGTAAATGACACTGGAACCACATTGCTACTCGCTATGGAAATGATACAAGCTCAGCATGCTGCTGATCAAATGCATTTCTGCATTAAAACTATTACTGGTAGAATGCCTCAATAGGATTCTTGCCTCCTAATAGTTTTCCAGGTTTATGCTGAAAGGGTTCTGTCAATCAAGTCTGAAAATCAACTTAGCACTCTGACTTGGGTTAATAAAATGCAGCTGGCAGGATCACAGCTCAGAGGCCACTGTTCCCTGGTTCGACATTATCAAACCCTACGAAAAATACCTCATTATAATTGATGCTGATAATATACTTAAAAAAAGAAAAAAAAAGGATGCAAAGAATACCTCAGAAAGAGTCTTTGCCTTACACAAAGCCTGCTAGAAGAGAAACACGTATCAAAGACAGATAGTTGAGAAGAAGCCAGACAAGTCCGAATGTATAGACTCGGTGCAGATTCTGACATTCTGAGGTGGCTTGGAATCAGATAATGTGTGAAGCTTGGATGGTTTTCAAACAAATTCTACTTTCAGGAAAGTTTCTGCTGGCTGATTCTAAGGCAGGAGAAAATGGAATAAACAAAAAAAGCCTGAGGTCAGGGGCTGGTTTTCCCATCCAGGGAACGCTCAGCATGGTGGAATATCATTAAGGTGTATCACGAAGTTGGAAACTGAGGAAGAAACATTACTAATTACACTTCAGTGTCATTTCTTTGGGAGTCTCTCTTCAGAGGCAGCTGGGTCGATTTTACAGGAAGGGAGAAGAAAACAGTTTTTCATGGGTGATAGAGCTCCTGTTAAGGAAGTTTTAATGAGGCACTGTGGACATGGTCTTCTTAGCACAACCAAAATGGCTCTGGAGGCAGTCGGGGTCGGGTAGGGGGGGTCATATGGCATTAATATGGGGAAACGCTTGATTCCATTCTGTTTGCTTCAGATTCCTTTCAAATATTAATTGCCTGAATTTCCTTGGTCAAGAGAAAAGAATAAACATATGCAGGTTTTTCACTTGCCTATTTTATTCCACTGGCCTGTATTTCCTCCAGACATGGTCCACAGAGGTGACGTGTTCCAGGACACACCCCCACATGCAGGTGAGGAGCAGCGCCTCCCCACTGTCCTCGGGATGAGTTACGGACTGGCATATATTAAGGACGCGTTATGTGCTGCATCTTGGACTCAGCTCTTTATAAACCTTCTCTCCTCCTGACCTCCACACTACACCTTTTTCAATAAGAAGTTTTCCTACCACCATCACCTATGTTAACTCTGCCTCTTTCTTCCCTAAAAGGAATGGCTCATCACTCTGCACTGGCTTCTGTGTTAGCCTCTCATATATAATTCTACCCCTTGCCTCCCATTGTCCCCTCCCTCTGCCTCAGCTAGGATAACTGTGCTTCATTGACAGAATTCAACCCAAGTTCCTGTTTCTGGCATCTGTTTCAAGGTCCTGGGGCCTGACCCTGCTGTAGTCCCAACCCAACAGGTCGAGCTTGTCCCCTGGGGAGAGAGCCTTGACCCTGTCTGCCAACACAGGGGCTCTGGTTATCTTTCCCTTGATTTCCTTTTCCTGTGCTCTGCCCATACACTGGGACACTTTTCATACAGGGGAAAGCACCGAGCTCCATGCCTGACACAGAGGGCACTAACTAAATGCTAGAGTCCCCCTCCTCAGCTAGGCCCCAAGTCCCACATTCCTTGGACACCAGGTCTCAAACGCTTATCTGCACCTCTTCTGTCTAAACCCCCTCATGGAGGACATGCTTCCATGTCCTCCAGTTCACTAGTTTTTGACTCAAGCTTGTCCTCACACCATCCACATCACAGCTGAGAGTTCCAGTGAATTTAATCAGAGGTCTTCCTTGAACACCTTGAAACAAAGTCCAGCAGGTCTTAGAACAATTTCACACTAAAATTCTCTTTTCTTCAACAAACATATATTGCTAATTCGGGCTCTCTGGGCCTCCGAGGTGTCAGCCTAGGTTGTTGCCTGTTGTTGTTCAGTTGCTGAGTTGTGTCTGACTCTTTGCAACACCATGGACTGCAGCACACCACACTTCATTATCCTTCATTATCCTTCTTTATCTTCTGGGGTTTGCTCAAACTCATATCCATTGAGTCGGTGATGCCATCCAACCATCTGATTCACCCTCTTCTCCTCCTGCCTTCAATCTTTCCCAGCATCAGGGTCTTTTCCAATGAGTGGGCTCTTCACATCAGGTGGCCAAAGTATTAGAGCTTCAGCTTCAGTATCAGTCTTTCCAGTGAATATTCAGGGTTAGTTTCCTTTAGGATTGACTGGTTTGATCTCCTTGCTGTCCAAGAGACTCTCAATAGTCTTCTCCAGCACTGCAGTTCAAAACCATCAGTTCTTTGGTGCTCAGCCTTCTTTCTGGTCAAACTCTCACAACCGTACATGATTACTGGAACAGTGGCAGATTTTATTTTCTCGGGCTCCAAAATCACTGTGGATGGTGACTGCAGTCACAAAATTAAAGACCTTTGCTCCTTAGAAGAAAAACTATGACAAACCTAGACAGCATATTAAAAAACAGAGACATCACTTTGTTGACAAACGTCCATATAGTCAAAGCTACGGTTTTTCAAGCCTAGGTTGGATACCAGTAGTAAGAAAAACTATGACAAACCTAGACAGCATATTAAAAAACAGAGAC
>NW_024070212.1:50831525-50889025 GCF_014754425.2 Oryx dammah
TAAGAAAAACTATGACAAACCTAGACAGCATATTAAAAAACAGAGACATCACTTTGTTGACAAACGTCCATATAGTCAAAGCTACGGTTTTTCAAGCCTAGGTTGGATACCAGTAATAAGAAGGTGAAAAGGCAGGTCTATCCTTGCCTTTCCTGTGACCTTTAACTCCCGCCTCCCTCATTCCTAGAAGCTGCAGTCCCTACCCAAGGAGCACCCTCTGCTGTCTCACCCTCAGCCCCGTTTAGCCAATCAAGTTCCCTTTCAGTCCCAAGTGCCTTCCACGTTCCTCTGTCCTACACGCACACAAGTGAAAAGCGTGTCTTCTCCCCTCCACAGAATCAGGCATAGAATGACAGGCTTTTAGAACTCTACTGCAGCTTCCCACACAACCTTCTAAAGTCCTCAGGTGAAAGTTATTGTTTATTATTTATTTATTAAGTAGTCAATTCATTCACCAATCAGTTACACATCGTACCCGGCCTGGAGACCACATAGCCTAGGGTCAGAGCATGGACTCTGGAGTAAGACTGAGCTTAAATCCTGGCTTTGCCACTTACAAGCTGGGAAGCCTTGGGAATGTTGATTTTTCTTCTCTGTGTATCTGTTTTCTCATCTGTAAAGTATGGGACAGTAATATTGCTTACTTTATAGGATTATTATGAGGACTGAGTTACAGTAGCACTTTACACATAGACATTCTCAATGAGTATTCGCTGCCACTGAGTGCCAGTACTGGGCTAGGAGCTGGGTTGCAGGGATAAACAGTACAGATCATCAAACTAGCAAATACAGGCGGAGTGTAGTAGACTAGGTGCTTGAATGGGAGAAAACTTCAGCATTGCCTGGAAGGCTTCCTAAACACAGATGGCTGGACCCTGCTGTATTAGTTCCCAGTTGCTGCTATAACAAATTATCACAAATTTAGTGGTTTGAAACAACTCAAATGGCTTATCTTATAGTTGTGGAATTCCAAAGTCCAAAATGGGTCTGATTGAGCAAAAACCAAGGTTTCAGCAGGGCTGAGTTCCTTTCTGGAGGATTTTGGGGAGAATAGTTTTCTTACTAGCTTCTAGAGGCTCTGTACGTTCCTTGGCTAGCACCCACTTTCATCTTCAAAGTCGGCAGTGGCTGGTCAAGTCTTTCTCATGATGATAGCTTTCTGATTCTGACTCTTCTGTCTCCTTCTTCCCCATTTAAGGACTCTTGTGATTAAACTGGGTCTACCTGGATAGTCCAGCATAACTTCTTTATTGTAAAATCTGATGACAAGCAATCTTAATTCCACCTGCAGCTTCAATTTCCCTTTGCTGTATAGTATAAGATATTCAGAGGTTCCATGGGTTAAAATGTGTACATCTTTGAGGAGGGCCAACATTCTGCCTATCACACCTATTCTCAGAGTTTTTGATTCATTAGGTCTATGATGGGGCCTAAGAATTTGCATTTCTAACAAGTTCTTAGATGCTGCTGATCCAGGAGCCACTCTGAGAGCTGTTGGTTTAGTGATTCTGGTCACTTATATCTTCATCCATTCAACAAGTTTTTTGGATCTCTAACCGTGAGCCCAGATCTATCCTGCTGCTGCTAAGTCACTTCAGTCATGTCCGACTCTGTGCGACCTCAGAAACGGCAGCCCACCAGGTCCCCCGTCCCTGGGATTCTCCAGGCAGGAACCCTAGAGTGGGTTGCCATTTCCTTCTTCAGTGCATGACAGTGAAAAGTGTAAGTGAAGCCGCTCAGTCGTGTCTGACTCTTAGTGACCCCATGGACTGCAGCCTCCCAGGCTCCTCCATCCATGGGATTTTCCAGGCAAGAGTACTGGAGTGGGGTGCCATTGCCTTCTCCACAGATCTATCCTAGATGCTGGTAATGGTGCCTGCCAATAAAAATAATTTTAAGAGAAAATAGCTCATAATCTAGCAAGGGGGCAAACAATTTCAAAGTGGGATGATACATATATATCATATATGACATCATATCATATATGTGTATATATAGATATATACATATAGTCTATGGGAGCTATGTGCAAAATGCTAAGCCTTCCCAGAGAACAAAGCAACTAACAGCAGCCAGGGTGGGCTTCATAGAGGAGATGACATTCAAACTGGCTATGAAAGAATAAAGATGAGATTTCCAGGAAGTTAAGGAGGGGAAGATTTTGGCTGGTATTGGGAATATGAAAAAGAGCATGATGTGTTTAGGAAATGGGGGGGGGGTAGTTCTCTGCGGGTGGGGTGCACTACCACGGGAGAAGAATTGGAGTGACCATACTGAGGAGAATGGTGGGCCTGTTTGAGTTACCTGCCCAGCCCACAGCATTTTCATTGAGAACATTCCTCTCTACAGACCCTCCAAAGGTGTGAACCTCAGGCTGCCGTTTTTTGGTCCACATGACCTTTCTTAACCCATGAGCTAAGCCGATCAGAATTTCTTTCTCATGAATGTACTCTAAGAGAATAGGTAGGTAGAAAGATAGATTTGGATCAAGAGTGCCTGTTTGGGCAGGGGGATAATATGCTTTGAAGAACATGTGGGAGGACAGTAAGGGGATGGAGGGGGTCTTTAGGAGCATGGGCGCAGTCACTGAAAGAAAAGATGAGTTAGTGAAGGCAGTGAGAAGGGAGCCTGCAAACATAAGGCATTGTCCACAACAATTCCTCTGATGCCTAACTCTACTACTTGTCTCACGAATATTTCTTTATTTCTTTGGCTGTTTCTTTTTGTTTAATACCTTATTTCTTTAGAGCAGTTTTCAGGTCACAACACAATCAAGAGGAGGTAGAGTCCCCATTTACCACCTGCCCCCAGACAAGCATAGCGTTTTCATTATCAACATCACTCGCCAGAGTGGTATATTTTTTACCAAGGATGAACCTACATTGACATCATGATCTCCCAAAGTCAATCTCTGTCTCATTATAATAAATCTTCTCTTTTTTTAATGAAATACATTTCTTATTTTTCTTCCCTTTTCTCTTTTTCTTTTTGCAACAAATAATCATTAACTTCCCAGGGCTTCCCTGGTGGCTCAGATGGTAAAAACTCTGCCTGCAATGCAGGAGACCCAGGTTTGATACCTGGATTGGGAAGATCCCCTGGAGGAGGGCATGGCAACCCACTCCAGTATTATTGCCTGGAGAATTCCATGGACAGAGAAGCCTGGCGGGCTATAGTCCATGGGATTGCAAAGAGTTGGACACTACTGAACAACTAACACTTTCAATCACTAACTAATATGAAGAATTTAGATTTTATCTTGGCAGAAATGAGCCAGTGGAAGTGTACAAGGCAAAGAATAGCACAGATTTGTGTTTCAGAAACCTCTCTGGCTGCAAAATGGGTTGAGGAAGCCGAAGAAAGGCTCTGGCATTGGTCTGGACAGCAGAGGATGAGAGCCTGAACTCTGGCAGCAGTGCTGAAGACAGAAGAAGCAGGTTGTCTAAGGGATACTTGGAACATAGAACTGATGGGTCTTAGTATCTTGAGTTACAGGAACCCCAGGACAGAAAGAGTTTAGAAAAGTTCTCAGTTTCTAACTCTGAATCAAAAGAACTGTAAAACCATCAATGGAGAAAGTGAGGAGAGAATCACATTTTGGATGAAAGATATTAAAGTGAAAGTGAAAGTCGCTCAGTCATGTTTGCGACCCCATGGCTCCATTTTAAACATATGTGTCATTTGAAGAGCCTTGACAATATCCAGTAGATACTGACACTTTATTCTTAGGGGTCAACAGATGAGTTAGAATAAAGATGTATATAGGTGGTATCCACCTGATTGGATTAGATTCCAGAAACAGTTTAGCAAAAGAAGAAAGAAAGAAAAGTGAGACAATAGAAATGTAGGCAATGCTAACATTGACAGGCTAGAGGAAGGATGTGAGCCAGCCAAGAAATCTAAGAAAGAAGGGTCAGAGCAGTAGAAGGACAGCTGGGAGACAGAATTATAGAAGCTAAGGAAGGAGAGCTTTAAGCAGTAGGGAATGACCATACAGGTCAAGTTGTGCAGTGAGTTTTAGTAAGATGAAAGCTGAAAGTAGTCCATCATTATTTGATATTTGAGACGTTGATATCTTTAAAGAGAGCAGTTCCAACAAAATGGAGATAGTGGTAATAAGGTGAGGTCATCTTGGTTGAGAAGTGACTGGTTGCTAAGAAGTAGGCAAAGCAAATGATAGCTACCCTGTCTAGAAGTTTGACTGTAAAGGAAAAAACACACCTGGGAAGTAAGGATGAAGACAAAGAAGACTGATTGTAAAACTGACCCTCATTCTCTGTCCCTCCCTAAGTCCACACCTTTTGTGATGTGACTTTTTGTCTCCTCCAATCAATAAACAGTCTAATTCCTTGCTTCTGGGCTGGCCTGTGGTTTGCTCATAAGATGAGGCAGAAGTGGTATTGTGCTGGTTCAAGAGGCCTGTGTACTTCTGCTCTGTCTTAAAATCTGGCTGGGCTATCATGGCTTAAAATCAAGCCTGCGCTAATTGGTTGGAGAAGGAATCAGTGGCCCAGTCACCAGTTCCCCATAACTAATAAGCTGCTATTTCCCAGGCATGTGAGTAAGATCATCCTTGACCAGCGTTGCCCCCATCAGCCCATCCGCGGACTGCACACTCACTGAGGATGTACAGCCGGTATTTCAGGCCCAGCTAATGGCCAGCCTGGTCCAGATCAACAGACTTGCCCAGATGGCTCATCAGCTTGTGAGTGAAAAAAAATGCTTGTTATTTTAAGCCACTGTTTTAAGATGGTTTGTTACACATCCATAGGTGACTAACCGATTCAAGAGATTACTGGAAAGTTTTCATTATCTTGCGTTGTCGGAGGAGATCTGAGCATATCCACATACTGTGGGGAAAAGATAGCCTGAAGATTCAAGGAAGAGGGAAGAAGTAATGAGCAAAGGGGATGTGACCAAAATCTTGGTCAGAAGATTAGCTTGGGAACAGGCAGAGGGCTTCCTTTGCTTTTAAGAGAAGAAAAAGGGGTAAGGAGAACTTTCCTGATGTTCCAGTGGTTAAGACTCTGTGTTCCCAATGCAGGGGGCACTGGTTCGATCCCTGGTTGGGAAACTAATCCCACATGCCACACAGCATGGCCAAAAATAGATGAATAAGTTTAAAAATAAAGTTATGTGTTTCAGGTCCTAGTTAAAGTTCCAATTAAAAAAAAAAAAAAAGAAGAAGTAGGGCTGGAGGAGGACATCCTGAATTGAAATTAAGTGCCTCTCTAGGACTTCAGCCCTAGAATATGAGCTGGATGGTAGCTTCTACAGCTGCATCACTGGACATGCTCACATTTGTTGTCCAACCAAAAATTAGCACCCCAAACTCATACATTTCCACATCTGTCAAAGCTAAAAGGGGCGCCCGAGACAGATTGCCTTTCGTTTTCACTGGCGTGTCAAATGCCGCAGTGACAGCAAAGGAATCATCTTCAGTTTGTGTATAATGAGGTCTGAAATTTCCGTCTCCACACATTGATCATGAATCTTATTTCACTAGATAAACTGACAGCACAGTCTCAGGTACTTAAACAAAAATTTGAAAAAACAAACAAAAAAACCCAACACAACCACCCACATCTATGTTTATTTTTTCCTACCATCACTTCTATGGTTCAGTTATTTTTTTGTCTCAATGCATTTGTTTCCGGTTTTGTCTGGATTCCTGACCCAGCTAAATCATTCCCCAGTCTTAGACATGTACTCCTCTGTCTTGAAAAATGATTTGGTGCAAAGACAACTAGTTTAGGGGGACAGAAGACCTGACTTCTAGTCTTGAGTCTGTGAAGCCACGTAAACTGAGGTTATCTTAAAAATACACTCTGCCAATATATATATATATATACTCCACCAACAAATATCAGTTGAGTACTTATCATGTGCCAGGATACCTTAGTGAAAAAAAACAAAAAAACCAAAGACTCTTGCCACATTCTGGAGAAGTCAGACAACGAACACACACAAAGTAAACAGGATAATTATGTCATATAATAGATGATAAAAAGTGTTATGGAAAAAATTGTAGATCAAGTTGGGGAGGGAGCAGGTTGCAAGTCAGGAGAAATCCCTGAGGGGGTGACCGGGAGGAGGTGAAGGAGCTACTCTGAGCGTATCTGGAGGAAAAATGTTCCGAAGTGTGTTTCCTCAGTCTTTTCTTCCACACTCCATTTCTTTTTTAAAAAATTCATTAGTTTATTTTAATTGGAGACTCATTACTTTACAATATTGTCATGGTTTTTGCCATACACTGACATGAATCCACCATGGGTGTACATGTGTCCCCCATCCTGAACCCCCCTCCCACCTCCCTCCCCATCCCATCCCTCAGGGTCATCCCAGTGCACCAGCCCTGAGCGCCCTGTCTTGTGCATTGAACCTGGACTGGCGATCTATTTCACATATGGTAATATACATGTTTCGATGCTATTCTCTCAAATCATCCTACCCTCACTGTCCCCCCCAGTGTCCAAAAGTCTGTTCTTTACATCTGTGTCTCTTTTGCTGTCTCGCATATAGGGTCATCATTACCATTTTTCTAAATTCCATATATATGTGTTAATATACTGTATTAGTCCACACTCCATTTCTGTTTGCTGGTCTTGGAGAAGGTTTGTGGTGCACACAACCTTCAGGCCAGTCTTCTATACCATTCCACTTATTTATTTTAAGTTTTTTTATGTTTTTGGGTTGGAGGATAATTACTTTACAATGTTGTGTCAGTTTCTGCTGTACAACAACAACGTGAAGCAGCTATATGTATACTTTTATCCCCTCCCTCTTGAGCCTCCCTCCTATCCCCATCCCCCCTACATTTCTTTGAACAGCCAACAAATAATCAACTGTTCCCTTTGAGAGAGCCCCATGGGCATTAGGTGTGAGAGCCTATTGCCTTGCATTTGCTTTAGGGGCTTCTGTGTGGGATTTTCCTGCCGTCCACAGATTAGATCTGTATTATGCATCACATAGGTATTTTCTTCCTGCTGGGCACAGGGCTTTTAAAGCTGGCAATTCATTCCTGCCTGGCAAATAGGTTCAGCAGTACCGTTTTACTGGATTCAATGTATATGCATTAATATACAATATTTTTTTTTCTCTTTCTGACTTACTTCACTCTGCATAACAGGCTCTAGGTTCATCCACCTCACATAGAGAGCAGACTTGGGGACACAGCTGGGGAAGGAGACGATGGGACAAATTGTGAGTAGCATCGAAACATATGTATTCCCATATGTAAAAAAGATAGCTGGGGCAAGTTGCTGTATCACACAGGGAGCTCAGCCCAGTGCTCTGTGACAACCTAGACTGGTGGGATGGGGTTGGGGATGGCAAGGAGGGTCAACAGGGAAGAGACATATGTATACTATACTTATGGCTGATACATGTTATTGTATGGCTGAAAGTACACAACATTGTAAAGCAATTATTCTCCACTTAAAATTTAAAAAGCTGGAAAATGTACTACAAAAAAGAAAGAATTGACTTTTGATAAGGTAACTACCATTTCTGACTACCTCTTACGTACCAGGTACTTTATATTCTTTATTTCCCGGAATCCTTCCGACACCCCTGCCTCCCTCTGAGGTTAGCATTTTCCCACTTTACAGGAAAGAAATCAGAGTTTAGGAAAGTTACTTATGGTTACATGGCTAGTAAGTTCTGAAGCTAGAATTAGGTTCCCAAGGGCATGTTCCTTCCACTATACCACACTTTTTTTCTTCCGAGATACCCTTTAATCTAGCTGGAAAACTTGACGTATGTATGAAACATCTAGGGAGTCATTTTAAGGCATAGAGCATGGTCATTAAGGGCTTGGACTCTGAAGTCAGAAAGTCTGAGATCGAATTCTGGTTCTGCCACATCATAACTGTGTGATCGTGGGCAAAGTGACTTAACTTTTCTGAGCGTCTATTTCCTTACTTGTAAAATATGTATGAGTACCCATCTCATAAAGTTTTGGGTAGGCTTCAGTAAAAATAATTCATATAAAGGCCACGGCCCAGTGTGTCTTGCATAACTGCTGCTCATACATGTTAACAATCAGTCTCATATATTGTTGGTGAATTTTTTAAAAGTATATGTACCTTTGTGTATTAAGGTATCTCTGGAAGGGTCAGCAAGAGGTAATAGGAATTGTTCATAGAGTGCCTCTGAGATGGGGAGCTGGCAAAAGACTTAACTTTTCACTCTATTATTTGTACCCTTTGTTGTTGTTGTTGTTGGGTTGCTAAGTCATGTCTGACTCTTGAGACTGCATGAACTATAGCCTGCCAGGCTACTCTGTCCACGGGATTTCCCAGGCAAGAATACTGGAGTGGGTTGCCATTTCCTTCTCTAGGGAATCTTGCCAACCCAAGGATCGAACCTGAGTCTCCTGCATTAGCAGAAGGATTCTTCACCACTGAGTCACTTAGGAAGCCCTTGTACCCTCCATACATGTTCAAATGTTGGGCCATATGATATTACTTGTTCAAGGAAACAATTAGATAATTTCTTAAATGCTATTATTACCATTGTGAGGAATTTGGAATAAAGAAGCCATCAGTGGGGTAGACTGATTTGAAAGAAGTTTCTTCGAGGAGATCAATTGAGCAGGGCCTCAAAGCACGTATATAATTTTGATGACAAAGTAAAGAACTGGGGGGCATTTTAAGTGAAAGTTTCTTGCAAAGTAGAGCATATAGGCAGGGGTGAGTAGCCACTGGGTGCCATCCACTCAATGATAATTGTTTGGTGTTGTGATGATAACTAACCCTGGTGGTGGAGAGTGGTTTTCTATAGTAGAAAAGAGAGAGTGTAAGTGAAAATTTGCCAAAACACCACCTTGAAGACAAAAACTGAGAAAGATTGCTGGTTGAGGCCAGTTCCATGAGCCCTGCTGCCAGAATTATTCTGGTTCATCAATTCAGATTGAGCTGGAGGAACCTTTGACGTCCTTCTCTCTCTGCCCGCAGGTCGGCTGGCTCCAGTCCTCAGGTCATCACTCATCAAGAGGGGATAATCCCAAGGACAGCAGGATCGGCCTCGTCACTTGGATTTAGGAGCGAGAAACCCATCAGGCAACTAAAGAGTAACAATGACCCACCATTAAACACACAGAGAGAAGAGCATGACGAGGAGTTTGTACAAAAGCCAGGAGCATTTGCTGACAGCACCTACGGAGCTGCTGACCACTGTGAGTTCTACCCATTGAACTGCAGTACAGAACTGTCCCCAACCCAAACATGCTTAGACGTGGGTACAGCATCCGTTCACACAGTGGTCTCTGCATGGACTTAACAGAGTCAAAAGAATTCAGGGGTCAGATGGACCTGGGTTTGATTTGTTACTGTGCCACTTTTTTGTAGAATGTTTTGGTCAAATTTTTAAATGTCTCTGAGCCTCAGTTTTTCTTGTCTGCAAAATGGAGCTAACCCCTACACTGGGGCTTTACGAAGATCAAATGCAACAGTGTCTGAAAGCGCAAGCAAGATACGTCTCTTTACAGACAAAGAACACAATATAGAGCCAAAATGGAACCACTACAATGAGAGCTGCTTGCAAAATTATCCTCTGTCATAGGCACTCAGCCTCAGGAGGTATGTTTGTTTCATTAGCTTGGATAGCAGGGAGGGAAGAGGGAGAGAGAACTGGGGAAGGGCAGGAAGCCAGAAAGTGGCTCTTGTATGAGAAAATTTACTCTAACCAATTTTCAGACAACGTTGCTCTCCTTCCTCAAACACTGGGGCCACAAGGCATTATGCCAAAGAAGTCAGCAGCCTGGCAGATATTTTAAACTGATTCTGAGACTGACCGACAGGCCATTTGCGCCATATGCCACTGACACGTTAATCTAGGCAAGAATGCTAGGCACCTGGGGACATCCATGCTGAAATGCCATTTAGGCAGAGCACACCAACTCCAGTGGTACACGTTCATCAAGGCAAACATTGAGAGCAGCCACGAAGACAGAAGTGGGGAGGAGGAGTGAAAGCGAGATGCACTGTTGAATCCTTGAAAGACTTTCTGAGGTGTGGACACTTCATTATGCTTCTAGGAGAGCCGCAGATTCAACAAAACATCAAAACTGGGTATTTACAGGCCAGACAAATGTATGTCTGCTACTTTTGCACCTGTTATACTGTATGGCCACCAACCCCATGACCCTTCTATCCACTGGCAAATACTGGTGATGCTCCAGTCCACCAGAATGACCCCCTTTATCCCTGCAGTTTCTTTGTAAAAAGCAAGTGACTGCTGAGCGCCTTTAGTAGATGCTCTGGTGTCAGACTTTCCAGGGTCCAATTTGGTGGGAGCACTCTGCGCCTTTGGTCTCCCTCTCCCCTTTGCCCAGCCCTGTTTCTTGGTTAGTATGAGCAATAATGAGCTTCTCCACCCCAGCATGAGGACAGGCTCACAGCCAGCACATGAAAAAGCTGGAGCTCGTGTGGGGCAACTACTCTATTTCATCCACAGATCACACATCTCCTTTTTTCCTTCTTCTGTGATGCAACTACCCTAATGATTTTTTTTAAGTAGGAATAAGGCAGCACTATGGTTTTCTGGGGGGGGAAAAAAAAGTCACACAGCAGGAGAACTGCAACAAGCATCATAAAAGGAGCTCACAATGAAATGCCCACCCACTCTTGTCACTGGACCACATATTTTTCCAGATACAAAATCATTCTAACTTAGAAGATCTTAGTAAACGAATAGAATTCTGGCCCTCATTATTTTCTTCTAGGCAAATGAAACTTTAAAAAATCAGCTCTTCCTCTTAACATAAGTTATGTTTCACAGTCAGAAGACAACTAAAGATCATAAAAATAAGATTAGGCCACCAAAGAATGTGGATGCTCCCTAGCATTCTCTGTGGTGAGTAGTGCAGAGTTTTCCATGTTGAATGTGTACTCTGGAATCAAGCCTTGATTTAAATCCAGAGCCCTGCCCTTACTCACTAATGACCATTGGCAACTTAGCACCACCCCCAAGCCTCTATTTCTCCATCTGTAAACTTGCACAGAGTAACCTCATTTTCCAGGGTTGTTATGAGAATTAGAGAAGATATATATGTAGTGAGGAGCATACTCTCTGGTATGTGGTCAGGATATCTATGATGGGCCTGATCTTGGGAACTATATGTAACCTTTTTTTTTAACGGAGAGAGATTATAGCTATGAATTCTTAGCAAAGACTAAATGGATGTTTTAATCACAAAATCATAAACATTGTCTAAACCTTCACTACTAGACCCATTGGGCTGTGTTGTGCCACAAAAAATATTTGTCAGAAGTAGGAGAGTTGGATAGCTTAAAATCAGCCCTGGAGAACAGTAACATGACTCTGAGTCTAAGGCCCAGTGCTCAACAACCCCATGCCTGCGTTCTATACACCCAGAAAACCCATCTAAAATGAGATCCAAACACTCTCTTGCTTAAGTCTGATAACTGATCTCCCTGCATCCATCCTTGCCCCCTACAGCCAATTCACAGAGCACCAGAGAGCTCTCCATAATGTAAGATACATCACATCATCTCAGAATTTGCTAATGATCCCTTCTCTGCCACAGAACGGAATCCAGAGTCCTCACTCCAAAGCCTTTTATGGTCTGGGTTCCAATTTTCTTTCTAATCACATCTCTTACCACACTCTTTGCTCACCTCCCTCCTGTCACACAAACCTCCTCAAACACATCAAGTGTGCTTTTCCGCTCTGGAATTTTCTTCCCTATGTACCCCTATGGTTTCCTCCTGTACTTCAGTCATGCTTCTGTTCAAATGCGACATAATGAGAGACAGCTTCCCCAACCAGTCTTTTCAGTCACCCAACCCTGCTCTTCTCTGTCCCCTGACTCGGCTTTATTTTTCTTCCCGAAGCTTTCAAGCCTTCATACAGGAGGTTAATGTAACTGGCTCTAGTTCTCACCCCTGCAGCTGTTCTCAAGGCCCTGACAGACACCTACTATCGTCCTCTTCCAGCACTCAGTCTAGATGTCCCTCACTCTTTGCCAACACCTCAGCTGGTCTACATTGCTTTCTAGGTGGGGTGGCTTATATCTGCATCCCCAAGGGGTCTGAGTTTCTTTTGTCCTTTTGGACTGAGGTTGCTACAGTTCCCATTTACAGTTATCAGGCATGGCATTCTTGCCAAGACACGACACACTGAATGCCTGAGTCCCAGACATACTCCCTCTGCCCTGCTGCCTTCATTGTGTATCAGAAGCTCTAGTTTCTCAGTGTCATCAGGGTCAATTACTCTTAATAAATTGTACAGGTAGGTCACTAAGATGATGGTGTAAGGGGCCAATCCTATTTCCACCCACTGATTCTTGGACCCACATACGCTAGCTATTAGAGAATCAGTTCTGTTGGTTCTGTGTATATACTGCATGCTAGAGGATGCAATTAACCTTATAGGGTATTATGCCCAGACTGGTATAGGCAAGTCCATTATTCTACTAGGCTGGCTACCTCTGGTTGATGAAGTACACTGTAAGAATAGTCAGTCTCGTCATCATATGCTCATTGTGTGACAATTACCTGAGGTATGCATTACCCTCAGGTAATGTTGTATGGGATCCCATATCAGTAAAAAAAAGCATTCTATAATTTCACAGGTACTGGTTTTGGCAATAGCACTGAAGTCAAAGAAAGCAAAGCCATATCCAAAGTAGGTGCCAATTTCTGCAATGGAATTAGGTCTGCTGTAATCAAGGTGCCACCTAGGAACTGGCTAGTGTCCTTAAGAATGGGCTTCCCAGGTGGTGCTAGTGGTAAAAACCCACCTTGACAATGCAAGAGCTGTAAGAGACATAGGTTCTGTCCCTGGGTCGGGAAGATCCCCTGGAGAAGGAAATGCCCACCCACTCCAGTATTCCTGCCGGGAAATCCCATAGACGGAAGAGCCTGCTGGGCTACAGTCACAAAGAATTGGAATGACTGAAGTGAACAGTGGAAGTCAGAAATAGATTTAAGGGCCTAGATCTGATAGACAGAGTGCCTGATGAACTATGGTTGGAGGTTCATGACATTGTACAGGAGACAGGGATCAAGACTATCCCCATGGAAAAGAAATGAAAAAAAGCAAAATGGCTGTCTGAGAAGGCCTTACAAAGAGCTGTGAAAAGAAGAAAAGTGAAAAGCAAAGGAGAAAAGGAAAGATATAAGCATCTGAATGCAGAGTTCCAAAGAATAGCAAGGAGAGATAAGAAAGCCTTCCTCAGAGATCAATGCAAAGAAATAGAGGAAAACAACAGAATGGGAAAGACTAGAGATCTCTTCAAGAAAATTAGAGATACTAAGGGAACATTTTGTGCAAATAGGGGCTCGATAAAGGACAGAAATGATATGGACCTAACAGAAGCAGAAGATATTAACAAGAGATGGCAAGAATACACAGAAGAACTATACAAAAAAGATCTTCATGACCCAGATAATCACAATAGTGTGATCACTCACCTAGAGCCAGACATCCTGGAATGTGAAGTCAAGTGGGACTTAGAAAGCATCACTATGAACAAAGCTAGTGGAGGTGATGGAATTCCAGTTGAGCTATTTCAAATTCTGAAAGATGATGCTGTGAAAGTGCTGCACTCAATATGCCAGCAAATTTGGAAAACTCAGCAGTGGCTATAGGACTGGAAAAGGTCAGTTTTCATTCCAATCCCAAAGAAAGGCAATGCCAAAGAATGTTCAAACTACCGCACAGTTGCACTCATCTCACATGCTAGTAAAGTAATGCTCAAAATTCTCCAAGCCAGGCTTCAGCAATATGTGAACCATGAACTTCCAAATGTTTAAGCTGGTTTTAGAAAAGGCAGAGGACCAGAGATCAAATTGCCAACATCCACTGGATCATGGAAAAAGCAAGAGCATTCCAGAAAAACATCTATTTCTGCTTTATTGACTATGCCAAAGCCTTTGACTGTGTGGATCACAATAAACTGTGGAAAATTCTGAGAGAGACGGGAATACCAGACCACCTGACCTGCCTCTTGAGAAACCTATATGCAGGTCAGGAAGCAACAGTTAGAACTGGACATGGAACAACAGACTGGTTCCAAATAGGAAAAGGAGTCTGTCAAGGCTGTATATTGTCACCCTGCTTATTTAACTCTATGCAGAGTACATCATGAGAAACGCTGGACTGGAAAAAGCACAAGCTGGAATCAAGATTGCCGGGAGAAATATCAATAACCTCAGATATGCAGATGACACCACCCTCATGGCAGAAAGGGAAGAGGAACTCAAAAGCCTCTTGATGAAAGTGAAAGTGGAGAGTGAAACAGTTGGCTTAAAGCTCAACATTCAGAAAACGAAGATCATGGCATCCGGTCCCATCACTTCATGGGAAATTGATGGGGAAACAGTAGAAACAGTGTCAGACTTTATTTGGGGGGCCTCCAAAATCACTGCAGATGGTGACTGCAGCCATGAAATTAAAAGACGCTTACTCCTTGGAAGAAAAGTTATGACCAACCTAGATAGCATATTCAAAAGCGGAGACATTACTTTGCCAACAAAGGTCTGTCTAGTCAAGGCTATGGTTTTTCCAGTAGTCATGTATGGTGTGAGTTGGACTGTGAAGAAGGCTGAGCGCCAAAGAACTGAGCTGTGGTGTTGGAGAAGACTCTTGAGAGTCCCTTGGACTGCAAGGAGATCCAAGCAGTCCATTCTGAAGGAGATCAGTGCTGAGTGTTCATTGGAAGGACTGATGCTCAAGCTGAAACTCCAGTATTTTGGCCACCTCATGGGAACAGTTGACTCATTGGAAAAGACTCTGATGCTGGGAGGGATTGGGGGCAGGAGGAGAAGGGGACAACAGAGAATGAGATAACTGGATGGCATCACCGACTTGATGGACATGAGTTTGAGTGAACTCTGGGATTTGGTGATGGACACGGGGGCCTGGCATGCTGCAATTCATGGGGCTGCAGAGTCGGACACGACTGAGCGACTGAACTGAACTGAACTGAAGTGAAGTGACTTAGCATGCACTCACCCTCCTTAAGAATAATGCCTGATTTGGCCAGTCTTCACTGCTAGCAGGATGGATATTCAGCCATGGCAGGCACTATATGAGCATTAGTGATAGGGAGTTGATGCTTTTGTGTCCAAAGCTAGTCTCTACCCCATCATGGTCATGCCCATTGGTAACCCATTGCTCAAGTACTGGAGTGGCCATGGAGAGAGGCTCATGACGTCCAGACAAAGGTTATCCTCTCTACTTGGATGTTGGCCTATTGATTCACCGTGGAGGACTCATGGCATTAACATGAGAATCAGTAATCCTTGCTCATAATGCCTTTCCTCATAGGTCCATCCACATGCCTCTTCCTCAGGCTTCTTTATATATGTCCTATAAACATGGACATTATCTGGCTGGTCATCACTGGAGGTCATTTAAGAATGTGTCTCAGCATTGTCTATGCAAGGGGCAGGAGAGCAGCTCTACCCCACAGTTCCCATCCTCATTAGTCAAGGGTTGTCTCAAAGGGTGTTAATCCTTCTGAACGTCTAGGTTTGCATTTGTGTGCATCCTAAGCAGATTCCTGCAGATATCCTGTTAGGTTATCAGAAAAGCTCAAGCACGAGAGTGTAATAGATTCACGGTCCAGCTGAGACAAGATCCTTGTCTATTTATTCTTGAGCACAGCTGGTTGGGGTAGCAAAACTTGGAATAAAAGGTGGGCTGAGAGGATATGAGATGAAGCCTAAGAGGTGTCTGATATACCCTCAAAGCCTGGAGGGGAGGCAGGCATGATTGTAAGAGCATATTAAATTATGTATTTCAGATAATTAGATACTAGGATATTAAGAAATATGTGCTAATTGTGTGGTTCTGCCAACAAAGGCAAAAGTTGTTAGCTGAGGAAGAGATCAGTGCGGGCTCAGTTTGGCAGAAAAGAGTTAGAGCCTTGAGGCATGGCTGGTGGGGAGGCTGAGGGTTCCAGGTTAAGAGTCCCCCACGTTAAGGGAGACAAACTGAGAATTCACTGGAGAGGAACAGGAGTCGAGGACAGGCAAGAGATACCCAGACAGCTGAGAGGACAAGGATTCTCTTGATTCAGAGAGATTTTCTGTCCTGCTGCCTCCTGTAAGATAGACTGCCATCTTTGTTATGATGTGGTGGTATTATTTCATCACGAGGTCACGTCTGACTCTTTTGTGACTCCATGGACTGTAGCCCACCAGGCTCTTCTGTCCATCGGATTTCCCAGGCGAGAACAGAATGAGTTGCCGTTTCCTTCTCCAGCAGTGTAGCGCGTGGTTAAATGAACATGCTTTGGAGTGAGACAGATCTGCTTTGAATCCTAGCTCTACTGTTTGGCAAGTTTCTCAGCCTCCTCAATCTTCAGTTTCCTCATCTGTCCACTAGAGGTAACAAGGGTACCTACTTCATAGATTTATAATGAGGATTAAATTAATTTGTGTAAGATACTTGAAACAGTGTCTGGCTCATTATAAGCCCTAATGAGTAACAGTTATCATTATTACTATCAGGCAAAGTAAACAGCGGCTTTAACAGCGAAAGGAAACCTAACTAGAACAAATGAGAATAGGAAGCATTGAGCAGTCAAGAGAAAATAGATAAACCCTGCTAAGTCACTTCAGTCGTGTCCAACTCCGTGCGACCCCAGAGATGGCAGCCCACCAGGCTCCTCCATGCCTGGGATTCTCCAGGCAAGAATACTGGAGTGGGCTGCCATTTCCTTCTCCAGATAAACCCTATTTCTATGCAAAGAAGTTCAGTCATGTCTTCTGCAAAAAGTTCTCTCAGATGCTGGAGATACTCACTCAGCAGAAATCCCTTTTAGCCTTAGAGCAAAGAAAACTGATGAAACTCTAGTGGCCATGATGGCATTATCAGAAAAAACAGTGGCAAGAAAACCTGTTGGGAGGCTCATCCACTTTTGGAATCTACAGCGCATATGGGTAGCCTGGGCCTTTCTCATTTCTCCAGCGTATAGCTGGATTAGACAGGCAAATGCAATCTGCCTCCACATCAGAGGAAGAATATTTCCACGCAGAAAGGGCTACAGCTGTCATTGACAATCCCCACACATCCTGGGAATAGAACAATTTGATGTAGTCAAGTTCTGGGGGAGGGAAGTCTTCTCTTCCTACCTGAGCTGCCTACTCGGCTTCTTTTCTACAGTTCCTGCTTTGTATCAGCAGAACAATGTGTTGAAGATTCCAGGCACTGAATAGGGTTGAAAGACTATCAAAGCATTTAGACTTTGGTTTGACAACTTATCCAGAACATCATGACGAGTTTCCTCTTTGGTCTCTGCCTTCAAGTTGCACTCTCTCCAATGCTAAAGTTCTTTATGAATCTGCCTTGGCAATTAGCATCAGGACATAAATGACCTTTGGCAATCATTAGCTCCTTAATCATCATCTGCCTTCCCTTTATTCTTCAGCAGATCCTGACCCACTTCATTTTTGTGTTATAAAAACCTTCCATTATTTTCTAAGTTCACAAAGGCCCTTCTTTAATATTTCTCTCTTATTATGAAAGAAATACTTGCTTATTAGAAAAAAAATAAGATTAGAATGATCCAAAGTGAAAAGTAAAACTTTCTCCTCTCCACTCTACCAAGAACCACCCTCATCCCACTCCTTGGAAGTTCACCATTGACAAGGGCAAATTATGTATACTTCTAGACATTCCCTGGAGAAGGCAATGGCAACCCACTCCAGTACTCTTGCCTGGAAAATCCCAGGGACAGAGGAGCCTGATGGCTGCTGTCTATGGGGTCACACAGAGTTGGACACGACTGAAGCAACTTAGCAGCAGCGGCTAGACATTCCCCTGTTTGCAAAGAGGATTGTACCTCCACCACACATAGAAATAGGTGCTCTTGTGCAACTTACTGAACAATACTTCCTTGGTGGTCCAGTGGTTAAGATTCCATGATTCCAATGCAGGGGGCATGGGCTCAGTCCTTGGTCAGGAAACTAAGATCCCACATGTTATGCAGCCAAAAAATATATATATATATTATAAAAAGAAAAACATACTGAGAATATCTTTTCATGTCCACATAGACTTACTTCATTCTTTTTAATGAGTGAAGTGTATTCGATTGTGTGCTTTACCATAAATGATTTAACCAATCCCCTATTAATTAAGCTGCTTTCAGTTTTTCTCTATTACAAACCATGATGATATAAACACCATCTTGTGTGTGTGTGTGTGTGTATATATATATATATATATATAGTTGTGTACTTATAAAAGTGCATCAGAAAGATAATTTTGCTGAATCTAATGAGGTTGTGTACACTTAGCATTCGGACAAATATTGCTAAGTTTACCTTTTAATAGTTGAAACCAATTTACAGTCACCTTAGCAATATATGAGAGTGTCTGGCGTCCCACCCCCAAAGAGCCCTGAGTCTCCTGAGGAAGTAGCCTGGGCTTTGAAATCAGACAGACCTCTTTCTCAATTTGGTTCTGCCATTCGTGAGCTGGAAGACTCCTTCTAAGTTACTAGGACCGTTGGGACCCTGTTTTATCACCTATAAAATGTGGGGGGGGAATGCCTTCTGGGTGTGTTTGCTGTGATAATTTAGTGAAATAATGCAAGTGAAGAACCTAGTACAGTGCCAGCCAGGGAGCAGCTACTCCGCGTGAGCGCGGCCCGGAATTGCAGTTCCTAACAGGCCACGCTGTTCACACCGGCTTGCCACATCTGTGTGTCCTCTCCCTGGAGGGCCCCTTTCTGATTCTCATGGGGAAAACTCCCTCAGTGGACTCACAAGACACATACTGCGGTTTGAGAATCACTTTCTTATTTCATCTAGATTTGTCATGCATGTTGTCAGAGAGGTGATGAGACTTCTCTGAGGCTTCATTTCCAGGAATTTGGGTGTCTTTAATTACTTGGTTCCAGAACTGATAAGTTAGCTACCAGATTGCTTTTGAATCATTTTCGTGCAAATCCATCAACCCTAAAAGATTATAGAGAATTGAGTAATGAAGCGACTCTAATAGGTTAGAGGGCGACTAAATTTCCTCCTTCAAAAAAAGATTACTGAAGAATTCCTCATGGAAGACTGTGTATGACCCCCACCTCCTCCAATACGTATGATCTCATACAAAAAATACCAAGAAATAACTAGCAGCTTCTATTCATTCTTAACCTATTTAAACTCACATATAAAAATTCAATTAGTGGGTGATGCTCATAGCAATGCTATAATATGTATATATGTATATTCCCTCTATCAATGCTATAATATGTATAATATGTATATTCCCTCTATCAATTCACAGCTTCTGATTTCTAAGAGCTTTTGGCCTGAACAACTGAAAACTGGGGAATTCTAGCTTAGCTGATTCACTACCAGGCAGTTCAGCTGCACGTTGACAATTTGATTTTGTTATTAAGGGCTGAAAGAGCCATCAGAGAAGACCAACCCAACTAAGTCCTTTAACATAGAGACAAAAAGTTGTGCCCAGTGAAAAGGGAAGGAAAGCAGACCCATTCAGACTCTCCCTTCTTCATGATATGTCCATTCTTCACAGATCTTCCCCAGTTTCTCTATAGCATAAAACTCAGCTTCATGCTGTAGAGAATGAGATGTGTTACTCTCTGCAGCAAGGCTACCTGAGACTTGCACAGTTAAAAAGATCTGTGTGAGCTTTGACTGCAAGGAAATTTTAGTTTTAGCATGAAAAGCCAATATCAGATTATTTGAATTTGTTTTCCACTTCAGTTTGCGCATCTGCTCCAGGAAATCTGATTTAAATACATTTTCTCCAGAAACCTTCCACAGGCACCAAGTTACCTAGCAACTCCAAGTTTACTTTAGTGAGTTGTTTCCAACATAAATAGTGTTCACAACTTGGGGAGGATGTGTTTTTAGCCTTCAAAGTTTACAAAGCAAGAATTAAATATTGAAACTGCCATTCTCACTCTGCATGAATGTAGACTCTATTTAAATTACATAGAGTCTTGGGGACTGTATTTCTAAAGAGAATTTTTTTAATTAACCTACATGACCATAAACATGAATGAAATAGTTCTGTTTAATTTGCAGTAACCAATCCAAGTGCAGTGTTGCACAGCTCTAATTTAGGATCTTTTACAAAATCTAAATTTGTGCTCTGCATTCTGTGCCTGCTTTGGCATGTCAAAGAGATTTAGTTTTTCCGGACTTTGGCAAATATATCCCTTGGCTCCATTATGAGGATATGGGCTCGGACCTCTTGGTCAAGATGTTGGATTGAGCATGTGCAGAAATATCACTCTTCTCCAAACACATAGTATAGTGTGTGTGTGTGTGTGTGTGTGTGTGTGTGCATGTATTCCAACTCACTCTACAATGTCATTTTTTCTCTGGAAGAATTTCCTAGCATAGTACCTACTACTACAGAAACACCAGTGGTTCTGAACTGGGGCAATTTTGACCCCAGGAGACATTTGGTGACATTGAGAGACATTTTTGGTTATCACAATAGGGGGTAGGTGTTACTGGCACCTAGAACGTAGAGGCCAAGTATACTGCTAAACAATGAAAGTTGTTTAGGATTATTGGACCCCAAAATGTCAACAGTGCCAAGGTTGAAAAACCCTGAGGTACACAGTGTAGTTTTAATAATATGTACAATATTTTTAATAAACCTTTTCCAAATAATAGGGTATCACTTACATAACCATTTGCAATCATTTGCCACATATGAGCTAGCTTCTCATCTGCCTACAGAATGAAGTTCAGACTCTGGCAAGATGTTCGAGGCCCTTCCAAATTTGTTCCTGCTCTTACCAGCTATATCTTCCTTCATGTACTGCTCTCTGCATTACTCTACACTACATTTAACTTCCCACAGTACCCTGAAATGCCACACCCTGTCATATTTTTGTACGGACTCTTCTCTCCCTAGAATACCTTCTCTTCTTATCCATCAGAAAATTTCAGCTTATTCTGAAAGACCCCGCTCAAATAAAGCCTTCTCTGACACACTCTCTGCTTCTGTCTCTTGTCTCTCAAAAAGGCTGTTGCTATTTTTAAATAGCACTTGTTTATTTATTTACCTCTCCTGCTGCACTATGTTTTAAAGTATTTTGTATTAATTTGAGTTGCCAGCAATTAGCACTGAGTCTGGCACAAGGTAGTTGCTCAAAAATTACCCCTGAAGTGTGTACATGTAGATCTCCAGTCTTTCCCACTCTATTGTTTCCCTCGATCTCTTTGGATTGTTCACTTAAGAAGGCTTTCTTATCTCTCCTTGCTATTCTCTGGAACTCTGCATTCAGTTGGGTATATCTTTCCCTTTCTCATTTGCCTTCACTTCTCTTCTTCTCTCAGCTCTTTGTAAGATGTAGATACTTGTATGTATATATACACAAGCATGAACACACCCACACATGTGCCCCCCTCCCTATCACATGTACACATTGACAAAGAAAAACACTGGCTGAAAAGAGGTTTCATCACCCTTTCTATGCAAGATTATTCCCCCAGATATTTGCAAGATGTTTGTATGATAGAAATGGAAACTAAGATTCCAAGGACCAAAATGAAAAAACACCTATGTAGACGTAAGCATTCAAATGCCAGATCAAAAGATTGCCAGTGCAACATGGCACATCTCCAGTGCAAGGAAACCTAGTACAGCATTTCAGAATTGTGCATGGGATGCATTCCATCAGAAGCACAGCAAAAGTTGCCCATTTTTTCCCCCGAGAGTGACCAGGGCTGACAAAGCATCCCTAACTCCACTTACCAACTGAGAGTTTAGAAGGCTGAGGCACACGTGGGTGTGTTCTGTGCACACATTTCTAAGAGTAATGTTTGATGATAAATCTGTTCAAATCTGAATTCTCTGTCCACTGATTTGTCTTTACAACTCATTGAGTGTTTATCAAATCACTGGGTGAACAAGTTGCCTGTGAATATTGATACACAAACAGAGGAATTGTGGGGTAAGACTCCCTTGGTCTGATTTCTTCCATCCATAAAATGTGGGTAGTAATTCATACTCCTTGGCACCTCAAGAAGTCATAGGAAAAATGGATCATGTGCAGAATCCAATTCTGCTCGAGTCCAAGTTAATCTAGAACATACATATATGCATATATCTCACATAATGGAGATCTTTTAGTCAGAAATATGTTACGCTGAGTGAGTCTTATTAATTTTTAAGTCATGATGATTCCAGTTCATATAGCATCTCGGTCATCCTCATTCCTAGCTATTAATAGTTTGCCCTACACCATCGTTGGTCATGCCTCCTATATTTTTGAGGAACTGTGAAGTCAAAGAATAAAAATGCATATTTTACATATATAAATATTTAAGAGCTAAAAGTGAGAGAGAGCCAGTGGGGAGCAGGAAAAGGAAGTGTCTCTCTGGCAGCTCCTGGCCAGCCCTTCTGGCTGAGTGGTTGGTGGTGAAGACCATGAACTTTGTGTCAGACCAACCTAACTTTTCAGAGCCTTGGTTTCCTCCCTTGTAAAATGGGGATGATAATACATCACAGATTGCTGGGTTTGTTTCTTAGCTTAGTGCCGGCATAGAGCAAACTCCTGCTCAGCCTCGTGGAGGCTGTTCTGCCCAGGCTCTTAATTAATACAGTATCTGCTACACAATAAATGCTCAATAAATAAAGAAAATGTAGACATAGTGACAGCAAAGATAATAAGTAGAATTACTACTTATAGCACTAGTAACAGCTAGTGAAAGTGTTAGTCCCTCAGTGGTGTCCAACTCTGCAACCCCATGAACTGTAGCGTGCCAGGCTCCTCTGTCTATGGAATTCTCCAGGCAAGACTACTGGAGTGGGCTGCCATCCCCTTCTTCAGGGAATCTTCCCAACCCAGGGATTGAACCCGGGTTTCCTACGTTGCAGGCAGATTCTTTCCCATCTGAACCATCAGGGGAGCCCGAGAAGTAGCAGCTAGAGCAGGATTTAAAACATACATCCTGACTCCTGGTCTGGCGCTCTTTCCAAAACCTGATGTGAGTTTTATTTTGCTTTCTGGTGATAAGTTGTGTGGCTCAAAACTTACAATGTCCCTCCCTTTTAGGAGTGAGATCAGACTAACATCCTGATATTTTAGAAAGAAGATTTAACCTCCATGACTTTTGCACTCTTTTCTCTGAGGAAAATACTGTGAGGGTGATATGAAATAATAGGGAGACTCGGAAATCCCGGTTTATTTGGAATAGGACTAGGTTATGCTAATTTGGGGAGTTAATAGTTAATAAGCCTCCTTTTCACTCGCCAAATTGTCATAGTTTGGATGACAAGCCAAATGTCCCTCTGAACCTAACACTCACCACTCTGAATTGTAGTCATACTTAGATCAAACTGCAGACTCCAGACAAATTGTATTCAATTAGTATTTTTTAAAAAGTGACTATCACTTTTCAGAGATGGTGTGTTACTTTCCTGATCATAGATAAATTGCCCATCTAAATTGTCCAAGTGGAACCATTTGCAAAGAATTTTCCTGTTTCCTGGAGTATTCCAAATGTGAAATTGACACCATTCTTTCTTGCAGGAACATTTCTTATTGATAGTATTTATCCTCTAGCCCGCCTTAGAGCCTAGTGAAAATCAAGCCAGGCAGGGGTGGGGGTGAGGCGTTCGAGGAACCCAGGTGACTCTCTCTTTGCTTTCAGAAGATTTACACCAGCTCTCCCCCAGGCCTTTCCTCCTGGGTGCAGACAGAAAGGTGAACACAGAGCCACAGCCGGCCTGCAGTTGGAGTGGGTTGGGAGAGGCCTACTTTGGCATCAGCTGGTCCACACTCCCCAGATCAAATGTCAGCTGCCAGGACCAACTGGTGCCTCCTGGAGGTCTTTAAAATATGTTTTTCCAGCTGTGAAAGACTGCGGCATTGTTCTGCTGTTTGGCCACCTTCTCTCCGGCTGGCCCGCTGGCAGCAGCCATGCAGGGCAGCCAGAACGTGTCAAATCAAAGGGTCAACAATCCAGCAGCCGCCCAGCCACCGGCCCTCCTCTCTCAGCTGTCTGATGTCAGCTCATCAAAGACCCTGCATATGGCCCTGCACTTGCTCACCATTCACCTCACAGACCTCTAGAATTTTCACAAGTCAGAGGAGGCGCCAGGAGAAAATTTGCGGCCCCTGAGGGTGCCCTGGGGGTGGTTAATAGCCAGGGAGGGCGACAAGAAAGGGAGAAGTTTAGTGTGCTGTGGTTCCCAATTGTTTGGCTAACAGCCGGAGATTGACCTTGAGCTTGCGTCTGCCACATGGCGAATGCACCAGCCGGGCAGCATGTTGGGAGGGATCAGAAAGAAAGGAACTCGAAAATGCAAATGGTTTTTAAAGAATTCTTCTCCCCTCCTGCCCGCACCCTGTAGTTTCCTGTGCGAGAAGAAACTCTTCTCAGCTTATAGGGGAAAGTCACTGCTTGCTCAGAGTCTGAAAGTGTAATCCTGGAGGCCTGTTCTGCTGCGGCCTCGGCCCACTGTCTGAGCCTTCCGACTTTGACCGTCCTGGATCAGAGGGAAGCAAGAAGAGCCGTGTGCCCTGGGGCAGTGGCCAAAGGAGACTCAGACAAAGAGCCTGTTTTTAAATAAGAATGGTTATCTGGTACCTGAAAGGTGAAGGCCAGCCGTGGACTTATCGGGCCTGGCCCTGGGCTTGTGTAGAAGGGACTGGACGGTGGTGCATGCCCTGCGGCTGGGTCACAGCGGAGCTCTCCCCGCGCAGGTAGAACAGCGTGCTGAGCAGGGTGGAAGGGAGGGGCCGCTTACAGGATGCCTGCTGCTGTGCCTCCCATTACTGCCTCAGCACGGGTGCCTCCTTCCTTCCTTTGGGCGAGAATCAGGGGGCTTTTCTCCCACCTCTTCAATGCTGTTCCTGGATAACTCAGTTCGACCTCTATTGCAGTCAGGTAGCTTACCTTGTAAGATTCCTCCTTGGCCTCAAACCCTGAGCCCCCAGCATCTTTGAGTGGCATAATTGACGTTTAAGAAAATAAACTAGCTCCCCGCTTATTCCCATCTCTAACTCTGATCCTGGTGCGCGGCTGAATTCCCTGTGCTCCTAAGGGGCTTGCCTACAGACTTGTCTGCAGGTAGGGAAGCTCTAGGGGGCTTCCCTTGTGGCTCAGACGGCAAAGAATCTGCCTGCAATGCAGGAGACCCCGGTTCAGTCAGGAAGATCCCTTGGAGGAGAAAATGCTAACCTACTCCAGTATTCTTGCCTAGAGAATTCCATGGACAGAAGAACCTGGTGGGCTACAGTCCAGGGGGTCGCACAGAGTGGGACACGACTGAGCAACTATGCTTTCACTTTCAGGGAAGCTCTATGTATGCAATAAAATGTGTAAGACCAGATAGGTCTATGAAACTAAATTTAACTGTCATAATTGTGATCTCAGTATCTCCTGAAGTTATCAAAAATATTTTGTAAATTGTAAAGTGAATGCAAATGTAAGCGGTTTTGGGAAGATTATTTTATTGTATAAAATGCATTTCTTAAAAAAATGCAAAAGTGATCTCTCTTGTAGAACTGGTTCTAGGGTAAAAGTCACATGAGCACAAAAAGCAGTAGCTATGCTACACGGCGGTTGTTCAGAATCTGCTTCCAAGGGTCACGCTTGTGCGGCATTGTTTGCCCTGAAATCCACTGTAAAGATAAACTAGAGGTACGGACCATCTTAAAAATGGGCTTTGGAAACAAAACCAGTTTGGAGCAAATTATAAGGGAATGTGATACTAACATTTTACATTGTAAGATATACAAACTGAATTAATTAATGGGAAGCTATTATTAGATGCAGGGTATTTCTCCATACATTAACTACCTTGTCCTCGTAAATAGACCCTGTTGAGGATGGCTTATTTATAGGCTGTTGCAGCTTGCATAGAGAAAGAAATTAAACTGAAGGCTCTCTGAATATAGCATAGTGCCCAAAAGCTCATTTACCTTTACTTTTTAAATCTACCTCTTTTTCAAATGCTTAAATTATTTTTGCCAAACAGTAAGTTTAGGCAATGAGCCTGGATTTATACAGTTGTTCTCAGAATGAGCTTTGAAAGCATCACATGGTAATTTTTTTCAAAATGGAAAAACTTGGTTATGGAGCCATAGACCATTGTCCTGAAGGAAAAGAAATCAGTCAGTGTTTCTGTAAAGGTGGTTAACCCGCAGGCAGAAACAACTGCTCTGGATATCTTGCAAATTTACATTTGCGTTTGTTGATTCCGTATTAAACTGAATAACCAGGCGCATGGAAGGTAAAGCCCTCTTTTAATTAACCCTCTTGGTGTGGGCCCATGTGATTAAATATGACGGAGCTGCTCCTGGGGTTTCTGCTACTGAAAATACTAACAATAATCATTTGTTTTGTTTTTATATTTAAACACATTATTGCATAGCTTGGTGCAGAGATAATTACCAATTTTATCTCCTGTGTTTTTCTAATGTTCATTAATAACAATAAAGGGTTGTAGGTTAAAAACTCATTTAATTGCCTTTATGTTAATGACATTATGAATAGCCTTAGCTACAAGATTCTAATTCTGTCCAGTATCCTTTTTCTCAGTGGAGCCCCAGGAGGGCTGCTCATTTTATCAGCATTACTGATTCAGAGTTTTTCCTTGCAGGTGGGTTTTTGTACATAATCAGAATTAATGCACAACACATTTTGCAAGGAATGGAGTAGAAGCACTCGGAATAAGTAATTAACTAGAGTGCCCAAGGAAATATGCCTGAGCATTTTTTTTAGCATATTCATAAAACATTAAGGACAGTCATAAACACAGTAGAAGCAATTTCCTGGTAATGTGCTTTTAGACTATTTTCTGGTTCTTTTAAAAAAATCTTTTTTATTTCTTCCGTAGGGGAAATTTTTTTAACTGAAAATCCCAGAGATGCAGATAAAATGCCCAATGTGTGGCGCTTTGGGATTCCATGTGCTTCTGTGCTAATGCAATCGAGCCGGCAGAGTCCGAGGAACACTCCCCTTCTCTTCCCAGCTCCTATCTCCATCACGCACCTTACCAGGCAGGAAAGGAAGTGAATGCAGTTTGCGACATCACAGGAGATGTCCTTACCTGCCTATTCCCAACCTCTAGCATTAACCTCTGGGCATGGGAGAGGATGCCCAGTGGGGAGCTGGGGGCAAGAAGTAAAGTCGTGTGGTGGCCATGCGGTGTGCCACCCAGACTCCCCTTAAACGGACATGCTCACCCCTCCAGCTCTTGAGGGCTGACAGCTCTCATCTCAGTCACAGTCCTCAGGTCATCAAGGTCACAGCCCTACCCCACCCCCAGGCATCCTGCATCTAATGACAGGTCAGTGAAAGTGAAGTGAAGTCGCTCGGTCGAGTCCGACTCTTTGCGACCTGTGGACTGTAGCCCACCAAGCTCCTCTGTCCATGGGATTCTCCAGGCAAGAATACTGGAGTGGGTTGCCATTTCCTTCTCCAGGGGATCTTTCCAACCCAGGGATCGAACCCACGTCTCCCACATTGTAGGCAGACGCTTTAACCTCTGCACCACCAGGGAAGCCCTTAAATATAAGAATCCCAGTACTAACATCAAAGATTTCAAGGGAGGAAAGGAAGCCAGGTTGAAAGAAGAAGGGGGAGGAGGCGGGAGAGGAGGGCGAAAGGGGTGGCCTTACAGACATCTCCTGCCACCTACAGATGCCCAGGCATTATGGGACTTTTCCCTGGGCCTCCAGAGAAGGGAGGACTGGAACTCAGCCCTACCAGAAATCAGACCAGACCAGAACCAGAATTCGAGTTCTCTGCCAAGAGGAGATGATCAGTCTCCAATCCTCAGCTCAGGCTGAGGGTCCTTCGACCAGATTCCTTGTCCAGGACCGGGGGACTAGAAAAACAGGGAAGGATAGGAAGGGTTAAGGAGAGGAAAGAGAAAGGGAAGGGGAGAGAAATCAATAAAGTCTCTTGTTCCTTACCGGTCAGGGCACTCTGGCCAGTTGTCCACATCAGGAGGAGACCAGGGACAAAAGGGTCCTAGTTGCTGCCGCTGGGTCTGGTCCACTGGCAGGCAAGCTGGCCCCTGAGTACCCCGAGTGGTCAGGATGTCAGTCTCAGCAAAGAAGAATCCCACCAGAGTCGCCATTTGTTGCAGGAAGGGGGACCCCTTCCAGGGCCCGAAACTGGGCTCTTGTCTAACACTCAGAAATGAATTGTCCGAGGAGACACATGTGCTGACAAAGCAAGAGATTTTATTGGGAAAGGGCCCCCGGGTGGAGAGCAGTAGGGTGAGGGAACCCGACAGGTCAGTAGAAGAGTTTAAAATTCTGATTCCTCCTTGCCTCAAGGTGGGATAATTCAGAAGGCCATCCTGATATCAGAGGGCTCTAAGGGGTTAGCTGATGCCTTTGTCTTGCATCTTTTCATCCCTCCAGAGAGTGCTCCCCGATAAACCTCCTGTGCACAGACCTCATAGTCTATTTCTTGGGGACCCATAACGATGAGCCAGTATCAACTGGCCCATCTCCATGCTGTTTTGTGGGTACTGAAGCAGCAGTTTTTCCCCAGCCCTTTGACCTTGCTGTGCTCTTAGGGTGCTCTGGGCACAGAGCTTGACCCCTTGAATGGGGCCAGAAACAGGTGCAGAGACATCATCCTCCCATTGAGCAAGGATCATATGAGCTAAGGTATAATAAAATGAGGCTTCTGGTGGCTCAGAGGGTGAAGTGTCTGCCTGCAATGTAGGAGACCTGAGTTCGATCCCTGGGGTCGGGAAGATCCTTGGAGAAGGAAATGGCAACCCACTCCAGTACCCTTGCCTGGAAAAATCCCATGGACAGAGGAGCCTGGTAGGCTACAGTCCATGGGGTTTTGCAAAGAGTTGGACACGACTGAGTGACTTCATTTTCACTTTTCATAATAAAATGGTTCTAAAATCCCAGACCTTGGAGCTAGATGGGTGAATTTACGTACTGGTTGCAGTTCCTGGACAAGTTATTTAACATGAGTGAACCTCAGTTTCCTTATCTGCAAAGTGGGGCTCATGGCACAGGTAATGTTTGCATAGTGGTTAGCCCAGGAATACATGGTAAATCTCCGTAGAGAAAACAGTTCACTTTTTCTCTTCTCTGTTTTCATATCATTATTCACAAGGAAGGATGGTTCTGGATGCTGAACATAACATTCACTATTATACAGGCCAGTTTCTTCAAGATGAAGTGTTTGTTTGTTTTGTTTGTGTGTGTGTTTGTTTGTTTGGCCACACCATGAAGTTTATGGGATCTTAGTTCCCTGTCCAAGGATCAAACCCTGGCCTTTGGTAAGTGAAAGCGCTGAGTCCACACCGCTGGACCAGGGAACTGAAAGACTAAGGTTTAGAATAGCCCTGGTTCTTATGGAATTTAGCATTCAGTCTAGAAGGGAGCCCACAGAGGAAAGTGACATGGGCTCAGCACAGTGATATTAGTTTGCTAGGTACCTGGAGCCTTGTATGTATTGATGTATTTAATTCTCATAGCATCCTTAATTAGATACTGTTATGCCCATTCTACAATTAAGGAAAGTTTCAGAGAGGTTAAGCAACTTGCCTTAGGTTTCTCAGCTAATGAGTTGCAAACGCAAACCTTTGCCTTTAACCAGGCTTTTTACCAGAGAACCCACAGCTTGAAAATTTGTTTTAAATTACCCCTAATATCTGTATTTCCAAGCTAATTAGATGTACTATTCTTTTTTAGGAAAATTATCAAAAAATTCAAGTCTCATCTAAAGACCATTTTATGGTGTTACCTGGTGCTCATGGACATCTCATGGTGAAGTCAAAGTGGTGTTTTACTGAATGGAAGCCTTGCTTTGCCTAAGGCATTATAACCTGGAAGCGCAATTTCCTTGATGGTAAAATTATACACACCTGCATCAGAAGCCCAGTTTGAGAGATGTGGGAGTAGTTATTGTTCAAAACAATGTCACATTTGTTGTTGTTGTTTAGTCCCTAAGTCGGGTCCAACTCTTTGTGACCTCATGGACTGTAGCCTGCCAGGCTCATCCTCCATGGGTTTTCCCAGGCAAGAATACTGCATTTCCTTCTCCAGGGGATCTTCCCAACCCAGGGATCGAACCCGTGTCTCCTGAACTGGTAGGCAGATTCTTTATAGCTGAGCCACAGAGAAGCCCAATTATTGTTCAAAACAATGTCAAATCAGATTTTGGTTAATCTCACTGTGTCTAAAAATGCATTGAGTACAAGGACATTACTTTCTTATAATACAGCACATGAAATTTTATAAAATGCTTTTCTGTTTATTTGACTTCACAACAACTTGGTAGAGTAGATATTAGGGTTCCATTTGCCAGATGATAAGACTTCACTTATTCCACAAACCTGTCCAATTACCAAAGGTTCACTTGGCAACAGAGATGAGTCTAGATCTCCATTCTTCAGATCTTTGGCTACTCAAAGGGTGGGGCCTGGACCAGCGATGTCAGCGTCACCAGGGAGTCTGTAGAAATGCAAACTTTCAGGCCCCATCCAGTTTTATTGAACCAGAATCTTTTAACACAATCTCCTTAAATTCATATGCATATAAATATTTGAGATGCTCTCTCTCCTCTCATTATCTCACTGTCTCCAAACCTCTCTTCTCTAAAGTCTAGACTGTAAGCCCCTCAGGGGCCAGGCCCACATCTGGCTATTAACCACTGTACCTTCAGCACTTGCCGGTACCCATGCCAAGCAGGCTTTCCATTAGACACATCGACAAGTCTATCATTGGGTTGTTGGGCCTGTCAGCCATTTAGTCCCAGAATCCATTCTAGAGGAAACAGAATAATTTTTCAGTTCCTGAAAGGCCACCATCAGCACAAAGGTATTTGCTTTATTCATATGAAAAAGGTGAAGCCATGCTTAAAAAGTATACTGAAGCCTGCAGTTTGCAATCCTGTTTCTCAGCCTACAAAACCAGTGCCTGTAGGGAATGGAAACACTGTACTGTGTAATTATTTAAATGAAAACAACATAAATGAAGAGAAGGACCATTTATATCATGGTACTAATTAAATGAGAACTAATGGGCCCTGCTGAGAAAGGATACAGCTGGAGAGAGCAAGAAAAACTTCCTGCCAGTAAAGACTAGCAGACAATGGGACAGTTTTCCTAGTGGGATAATTATGACTCCTGGAGAAGATTGTCCAAGGCAAGATGAGAGAAGTACCAGTAAAGTATAATGTGCTTCCAACCTTATTATCGATGATGCTTTCAGGCACCAGCTCCGGGTCACAGATTTTGAAAATACTAAATGCTTAATTCAGTGCTGCCCTTTCACCCAAACGATCTCAGGGTAAGAGAAAAATGTGTGCACCAGTCCAGTGCTCCTTGATTTAACTCTTCCCTGAAATACTCTAGGAATAAATGATGGAGGAGGAAATTATAACCCCCACTTCACTCTCCCACCCAAAAATCGCCCAAAGAGATTTCCATTTCAGACAGCTGGTAGAACAACAATGTGGTCATCAAAAAGTTTGTGAAGATGATCCCCCAACCCCTGCCAAAAAAAATAATTTAGAAGCAGGAAATTGGTGATGCTGAAGGGAAAGCCTCCTATTCAGAAAATCAATGCAGATTGAAGTATCATAAGGAGATGTTGATTTATAAGCTGCTGCGCTGAAAATGACTTGCTTTCTCATTAGCCAGACCCGGTTCATGGCTGTGATACAAATAAGGCAAATAATTTAAAACAAACACACTTGCAGAATATGTTTGACTCTCATTTTGTCCTTGGAAAATTTGGGGTTAAAGACTCACAGAAAAGTCAAAAGGCTGCCAGACACAAATGCTACCTTAAGAGCTCAGATTCTGGGAGAGAAAGACCTGGGTTTGGATCCAGCTGTACCCGGTATTTCCAGCATCTCATCCAAGGACTTGACTCCTCTAAGAATTGTATTTCTCATTTTTAACATGTGAGTAACAACAGAAGCAACCTCTGTGATGGTAAAGGCTCCAAGGGGGGTTTGCATTTCCCACTTGGAAAGAAGGCCAATGCCTCCAGAAAGGAGTGAGTGTGGCCATTCAAGGGTGCCTACTGATTTCGTCCATAGTATGCCAGGTATGTTGGCCCCAATGACACACTAATGAGCAAAGTAAAGTTCAGAATCATTGCTCACACTTCCCAAAGTTAGTTAACAAAGAGTTAAAGGGATTCTCATGATGCAGTTGGTATTTGCATGCTGATGAATTCATTTCTCTCCTGAATACCAGGCAGGTTTAGGATGTGTCTGATTTCCTAGGCTACAGTTCAGATTGTGGCCTGAGTTTGAATGATTTCCCATCTCTCTACCTGTTAAAATCCCGATGATGTTATTATTTAGTAAAAGCCCACGAAACAAGTATATTTCTGCATGAGAATAAATGAGTGCATTTTGCTCTGGAACCTTCTTCTTCGGACTTCCCCCTGAATGGTACCATATTATTGTCTAACACCAATAATTCAAGTGACAATGTGTTGTTGCAGGTCTGTTAACCTGAAGTCTTGAACTAAATCTGTCAAAAGTTCTCTCTTTTTTTTTTTTTTTTGCAAACTGGCTAAAACATTTAGTGGCAGGGGAAAAAAATATCATGGAAGCAATATATTAAGAAACCTTTGTTTCATCATAAAGGAAGAGAGTTGTTTTTATTTAATAATTTCTGCCAACAGCCAGGTAACATATTCCAGTTTTGATTTGCCCATTTTTTTTTAAACTGCACTGATAAAATATAGACATCTAACGTGCAAAATACAGTACTTCAATCTCCTCACTAGAGGGAGAGAATAATTATTGACATGTATGTGTAGACAATGTATTCTTCTGCCTCTTGATTCCTTAACCTTTCTGTGGAAAAGACTCTTGGGACATGATTGAGGAAAAAGTGGTTTTTCCTTCCAGATGGATTCATTGGCTAGGGCAATATTTTTTGTTATGCCAATAAAAGGAAAGGGAGACAGAAAATCAGGCAACTGCTGGAGTGGTTAGTGTGGGACTATTACCAAGGCAGAAATGAGGCCAAAGAGATGATAAATGTCTGCCTCTCACCCACTCCATCAGCTGAAGTCTGACCTGAATCCTCTTTTCCATCTGAGCTCCAAGCAAGCTACCATTTTTCACAGCAGCACTTAATAGTGGACATTAACTTAGCCCTCCCCAAAAGGGCTGACCTGCAGTCTATACTCAGTGCTTCTCCAAACTGTAATCACTTGCTCACTCAGTAATTTTATCAAATAGCATGCACCTTTTCCAGCCACTTATTGGCCAATTAAGTCAAGTTCTCGCTGAGGGGGTCCAGCTGGCTTCAGGTTATCTAAGATGAATTGATTGAAGACATTCTGCAATCTATGAACCCAGTTTAATGATCTAGGTGATAATACTTGTAATTCTTCTCAGTCAGGGGAATTTGCTGCAGCTGTTGTTGGCAAATCCATGTTCTGATATACCGAAGTACCAGAGAAGCATTAATCCACCCTTAGCGTTCCATGGCAATGGTTGCATTGTGAAAAGGGAAATTTAAAATTCATGCAGCATAGCCATCGTTCGGAGGATGCGTTTTAATTTTATCCCATTGTAAACGTTTTTTTAAGGTGGGATATGGGAAGACTATGTTAATGGTAATACTTCATCAGGAATGGAGAAAACCAAATAAAAGCTCATTCAGCTTTACTGCTGAAAACAATTCACCAAATGTTTGACATACAAAGAAAATACAGCTTTAAGGCAAGAACATGATTTCCTAAAATATTGGGGTGGGGCTCCAAGGACTAAAGTCATTATTTTTGTATGAAATGTTTCCTCCCACCCCCTGGATTCATGGCCATTGAAGTGATAATGAAGCAGTGTCACACAGCGACACAGGCCTTCAACATAGCTCCAAACACTTTTCTGCACCGTGACATTTTTTTTTTTTTTTAAGTAATCATTAAATAATTTGCTGGCTTTCTTTCCTATCTGTGCATTTGTTCCCTGGACTGCTGAAATGTGAATTCTCCTCCCTATGAAACACATACTGTAAATAACACTCAGGAGGTTTTTCTGGGTGTTGTACATTCAGAACACTTAGGAACACTCTCTCTGACTGTGGGTCTGTGAAGTTTATGTTTACAAACTGGAAAGCTGGTTTTGATATTCTTATGAAAGTGGCAGCTGTGATATTAATTTATGCTGTGGAGGAGCTGCCGTCCTTTTCTTTCTGGAGAGTTGGTTCCTTTTCCCTGAGAGGTGTGAGTGAACTTGGCTTTGGGGATGTGTAACTTGCTGGGAGAGGCTAGTGCTTTTGATGAGATTTTAAACTCTTTCCAGCGATGCTGGAAAAACAATGGACTAGGAAGGGTGTATTTTCAAGTGGAGTGTAGGCTTTGTGGGTAAAGTTAATTGGACCATTGTCATACTTACGATTTTTGAGTCCAAATTTAACCAAGAGAGAGAGTATCAGACAAGGAAGGACATTTTTCCTTCGTTTCTCTAACCAGAAAAAGGGAAAGCCAGACAGAGCTTTGGGGTCTGGCATGAAACAAGTTAAATTTTCACAAGAACAAAATATCTGATTATTCAAGATCTCTTTCCTGCATTTTTTTTTTGTTTTTGCCTCTATGTACCCCCCCTCCTTCATTGCTGAGTTAACCTAACTGAAAATGTTCTCACTACTGTAAATGAAAAATCTTATCTAAGTGAAATTAACAATAATATTAATAGCTAACGATAAACACTTGCCACATGCCAGACTCTGGTTCTGAGAATTTATCTGGATTATAAATCAGTTAATCCTCCCAACAACCTGTGAGTCAAGGCTTTTATTATCCTCATTTTATAGATGAGGAGATGGAAGAACAGAAAGGTTAAGTAACTTGCCCAAAGTCATACAGCTAGTAAGTGCCAGAGCCAGGGTTCGAACCAAATGTGCTAGATGTAGTGTCTGTGTGTTTATTGACTGCAGACTGCCTTTCTGACTTCTCGTAGGTATAAACCTTTAAGCTGTCTTTGCTTTTTAGCCTTCCAGCCTGTTTCCCAGGTTATCTCTACAGGCAAAGAATTATAGAAGTGCAAAAGGACAACTGATGTCACAACAAACAGAAGCCACGCCTGCTCCAAGTGCTAATCTTCAGGAGGCCTTACTGGCAGCTACATCTTGTTTGGGACCTAACCCCCAAAGAACTTAAAGCACTTCACAAATTTATTTGAGTCACCAATACATTAGCAAAGTGTCAAAGGGTAGCTAGTTTGCACTTTTTTTTTTTTTTTAACAGATTAACACACAAAAAAAGAAATGATAGCTGACCTTGAACACATTTCTCCTAGTTCTTAGACTGATTTTTCTTTTGATCCCATTTTATCTCATTGAAACATAGATACACCTGTCCCTTTCCATACATATCCCAGTTGTCCTTGGGGACAAAGAATCTCTCTTATATAAATCCAACACTATTCCTGGAGAAGGAAATGGCAACCCACTCCAGTATTCCTGCCTGGAGAATCCCAGGGACGGAGGAACTGGTAGGCTACAGTCCATGGGGTCTCAAAGAGTCAAACAAGACTGAGTGACTTCACTTTACTTCACTTCACTTCATAACAGTTGTGGGGAAAAAAAATTAGGTCATACAATGCACGTGAAGATCTGGTGTGGAGACACAGATGTAGAAAGGGAAAAAGCTAAAAACCATCTGAAAAGTATCTGTGTCTTTGAAATTTACAGATGAGGAAACTAAGGCCAAAGTCACATACCAACTTTTTTTTTTTTTTTTACTGCTTAGGGAATTGCCTTCAAGAAGCAAAAAGTGTTACAATATAAAGGTATATTTAGTGAACAGTTATTTTCTTTAAAAACATACATGACCTCTATTAGAGTTTCATAGCTTAGGGCCTCTTGTTATATACTCGCAAATCACTCTTAGTATTTATCACAATTGTAATTAATTAATACATGCTTAATTGCTTATTTAACTTTGATTTCTCTAAACAAAAAGTCCTAGGAGGGTAGGAACGTGACTGTGGTTTCACAGTAATATTCTCAGTGTATCGGGCACTGTTTTGTTTTAAATTAATAAACTGTATTTTTTTAGAGCAGTTTTAGGTTTACAGCAAAATGAAGCAAAAAGTAGAGACAGTTCCCATATATTCTTCTCCACATATACATACCTTTCCCCCATATAAACTAAAACGGTGTTTTAAACTAGGAGTAAAACAGTTCTGTCTTGGTTTCCCAGACTAATTTATATCAAATGTAATAGCTAGAGCATAACAGAGCTGTTGAAAACAAAGAGTCCCCTAAAATAGTGACATAAATAAGATAGGGGCTTGTTACTCTTTTACAGAAATCTGGTTGACTCTGGCTGGAGGGGTAGTTCTGCTCCATGGAGCCAGGTGGGACCTGCCATTCCCAACATATGGCTTCCAAGGCTGCTCAAGTTGTCATCATTTCCAGCTGGTCCAGAGGGTGATGAGCCAAAATCTAGCACGTGGAGCCCTTCTTAAGTTAGAGATGACACAGAAGTTGCATGCACCACTTTCTCTCACATCAGTTCTGTTCAGTTCAGTTCAGTCGCTCAGTCATGTCCGACTCTTTGCAACCCCATGAATCGCAGCACGCCAGGCCTCCCTGTCCATCACCAACTCCCAGAGTTCACTCAGACTCACGTCCGTCAAGTCCGTGATGCCATCCAGCCATCTCATCCTCTGTCGTCCCCTTCTCCTCCTGCCCCCAATCCCTCCTATATCAGAGCCTTTTCCAATGAGTCAACTCTTCGCATGAGGTGGCCAAAATACTGGAGTTTCAGCTTTAGCATCATTCCTTCCAAAGAAATCCCAGGGCTGATCTCCTTCAGAATGGACTGGTTGGATCTCCTTGCAGTCCAAGGGACTCTTCAAGAGTCTTCTCCAACACCAAAGTTCAAACGCATCAATTCTTTGGCACTCAGCCTTCTTCACAGTCCAACTCTCACATCCATACATGACCACTGGAAAGACCATAGCCTTGACTAGACGGACCTTAGTCGGCAAAGTAATGTCTCTGCTTTAGAATATGCTATCTAGGTTGGTCATAACTTTTCTTCCAAGGACTAAGCGTCTTTTAATTTCATGGCTGCAGTCACCATCTGCAGTGATTTTGGAGGCCCCCAAAAGAAAGTCTGACACTGTTTCCACTATTTCCCTATCTATTCCCATGAAGTGATGGGACCAGATGCCATTATCTTTGTTTTCTGAATGTTGAGCTTTAAGCTAACTTTTTCACTCTCCTCTTTGACTTTCATCAAGAGGCTTTTGAGTTCCTCTTCACTTTCTGCCATAAGGGTGGTGTCATCTGCATATCTGAGGTTATTGATATTTCTCCCGGCAATCTTGATTCCAGCTTGGGCTTCTTCTAGCCCAGCGTTTCTCATGATGTACTCTGCATATAAGTTAAATAAGCAGGTGACAATATACAGCCTTGACATACTCCTTTCCCAATTTGGAACCAGTCTGTTGTTCCACGTCCATTTCTAACTGTTGCTTCCTGACCTGCACACAGGTTTCTCAAGAGGCAGGTCAGGTGGTCTGGTATTGCCATCTCTTTCAGAATTTTCCACAGTTTATTGTGATCCACACAGTCAAAGGCTTTGGCATAGTCAATAAAGCAGAAATAGATGTTTTTCTGGAACTCTCTTGCTTTTTCCATGATCCAGCGGATGTTGGCAATTTGATCTCTGGTTCCTCTGCCTTTTCCAAAACCAGCTTGCACATCAGGAAGTTCACGGTTCACGTATTGCTGAAGCCTGGCTTGGAGAACTTTGAGCATTACTTTACTAGCGTGTGAGATGAGTGCAATTGTGTGGTAGTTTGAGTGTTCTTTGGCCTTGCCTTTCTTTGGGATTGGAATGAAAACTGACCTTTTCCAGTCCTGTGGCCACAGCTGAGTTTCCCAAATGTGCTGGCATATTGAGTGCAGCACTTTCACAGCATCATCTTTCAGGATACCCTAAACTTTAGGTGCAAAGTCATGTCTAATTGACAAGGAGGCTGGGAAATATAATTGCTGCCTGGGTGGCCATGTGGCCAGAAATATAGAAGAGATGAATTTTGAAGGACAACTAGTAGTCTGACACATCCATGATGAGAAATGTTTATTAAAATAGACAGTCTAGTGAAACTGAACTATGAGGAACCAAAGCCATGAAACTCTAACCTTAAAATATCTCAATAGTCTCTTTTTACCAATGAAGCCCCTTCATTGATAGCTGGAATATGAGACATGGAAAAAAGGGATGGAGTTACAAGAAGAAGCTGGGCAGAACAACAGAGGTGAGGAGTGAGTTTGTGATTTAGTTTCCTTTTCCAATAAAGAAACTGCTATAGTAGGCAGCCTCTAGGGTGGAATTCAATGACCTTGAAAGTCCTCCCTATTCCCCCCCATGCATGTGGGCTGGATTTAAATTCACTTGCTTCTAACAAATAGAATATGGCAGAAAAGGTAGGTTGTCAACAGATCAGGTTACAAAGAGATTATGGCTTCTACCTTGGGACCCCCCTCTGATTCTCTCACTTATTTGCTCTGAGGGAAGCCAGCTGCCACATTGTGAGCTGCCCTATGGAGAGGTCCATGGTGTAAGGGCCTCCAGGCAACACCCAGCGAGAAACTGAGGCCTCTGCCTAATAGTCTGTGGGGAACTGAATCCTGATGCCTGCCAACAACCTTATACACAAGCTTGAAAACAGATTCCCTGCAAGTGGGAATCTTCATGGGTGACCACAGCCCTGGTCCAGAACTTAAGGAATCTCATGAGACACCTTGAGCGGTGTGTCTGTCTGAAGTCACTTCAGTTGTGTCCAACTCTTTGCAACCCTATGGACTATAGCCCTTCAGGTTTCTCTGTCCATGGGATTCTCCATGCAAAATACTGGAGTGGGTTGCCATGCCCTCCTCCAGGGGATCTTCCCAACCCAGGGATTGAACCTGCATCTCTTACAACTCCTGCTTTGGCAGGGAGGTTCTTTACCACTGGTGCCACTTGGGAAGCCCACCTTGAGCCATAGGCAGCCACTAAACTACACCCAGTTTCCTAACCCATAGAGACTGTGAGATAATCAATGTTTATGAGTTTTAGCTATTAAGTTAGGGGTAATTAGATTTCTAATACAATCTAATCTAGATGACTCACCTAAAGATGAACTAGACAGCACTATATAAATAATATAAATGCCAGTCACTAGAAAGTAGATTCTAATTGTCCTACAATTTTCTAGTAGTGATTTTGTGTAATGGGCATCTTTAAGTGACCAAATTAACCAAGACTATCATTTAATCCATTGTTTTCCAAAGTTTGGTCTTGGAATCCTTAATGGTCCCCAAGACCCTTTCAGGGGATCCAGGAATTCACAACTATTTTTACAACATTTTTGAAATGTTATTTGCCTATTTCACTCTCATTATCTCATGTATAGTAGAATTTTCCAGACACTGCATGATATGGGATGATGTCATCCTCTGATAGTTTATGGAATGCATGCCTGTGCAATCTTGTATTTTTCAGAATTTTCTCAGGTAGTAGATTTAAGGTATAAAAATATGAATTTTTTCTGAAATTAACTGAGTTGTTAGTACTTCTGTGTTTTAAGTAGTTATCGTCAATGATAACTTTTATAATATCTATAACCTCTAATTGTCGAATGAATTATTTTGAAATACCAGTTCTTCCTGTATCTATGCAGAAACACAGCAAAAAAGTACACTTTTATTGTCTTGTTTTGCTGTGATATTTTGAATTTTCAATAATGGTAAGTGTTGAGTAGATATAACCTCCATAAACAAAATCCCTTAGGAGTCTCAATTATTTTGAAGAGTATATAGGGTTATGACACCAAAAAATTTGAGAATTGCTGGTTTAGTTCATCCATTGACAAATGTGATTGAATGTCTACACATGTTCCACATTGTACTAGGCGCTGTGAGTGACACAAAAGAACATAACCTTTTCTCTTAAGTTGCTTAAAACCTACTTGTGGATATAAGACTAATTTGTCATCTGATATATGCTGTAATGCCCAGTGTTGTACTAGTGACCATATGTATAACAAACGTACACAGAAGGGAGAGGTTGTGGCTGAGGGTTATTGGGGGAACAACAGTGCTAGACGAAAGGCACCTCAGTCCTTCTATTGAGAACCTCCATGAATACAAAGAGAAAATAGGGGGGAGAAACAGTGGGGGAATGTATCAGGAAAGTAGAGCCAAGTTTCCAGCAGTTTAGTCACATGTTGTGCTTTGATTTGGGGAACTTCTGTGGAAACAATGTCTACTCAGTGCACTTTATTTGGATGGGTGACCTGTGAGACATCACCTTCAAAAGGCAGGCACCATTCTGGTCCATGCTTCCTATCCATAGTGAAGTGAAGTCGCTCAGTCGTGTTTGACTCTTTGCGACCCCATGGACTGTAGCCTACCAGGCTCCTCTGTCCATGGGATTTTCCAGGCAATACTACTAGAGTGGATTGCCATTTCCTTCTCCAGGGGATCTTCCTGACCCAGGGATCAAACCCAGGTCTCCCGCATTGTAGACAGACGCTTTACCGTCTGAGCCACCAGGGAAGTCCTTCCTATACATAGGAAACTTGAAATCTTGTGTCCTGTAAAACTCAACTTCATTGTATTGAAAACCATACTCAGACTTTTGAAGATATGACCAATGTTATGTTTATGTTAGCCTCAAGATACTTGTCTATTTGAGGTGTGAAATAAAATTCATATTTTATAGCAAGACAGGAAAAATTTAAACATAAAAAACTTCTCTCTGCCCTTTGGCCTCCTTTCTCCCCTCTACTATGCATTGTGTATCTACACTGTGCATGGACCAAACGTCCCCATCAACAGAAATACCTGCTCAACCATAAAGCCAATAGTCTCTTAGCACCAACAAGTCAAGTCCTTCAAAGAGAACATTCCTTTGCAAAAAGGAAATCATAAGCAAAATGAAAAGACAACCTATAGACTGGGAGAAAATATTTTCAAATGATGCAACAGACAAGGGCTTAATTATCAAAATACACAAATATTTATACAGCTCAATAACAAAATAAACAACCCAATCAAAACATGGGCAGAAGACCTAAGCAGATGTTTATCCAAAAAAAAGCATACAGATGGTCAATAAGCACATGAAAATATACTCAACATCACTAGTTATTAGAGATAAATCAAAACTGTAATGAGGTATCACTTCACACTGGTCAATATGGGCATCATTAAGAAAGTCTGCAAATAATAAATGCTGGAGAGGATGTAGAGAAAGGGGAATCCTCCTACACTGTTGGTGGGAATGTAAACTGGTGCAGCCACTATAGAGACCAGTAGGGAGGCTCCTTAAAAAACTAAAAGTAGAGTTGCCATATGATCCAGAAATCCCACTCCTGGGCATGTATCCAGAGAAAACTCTAATTTGAAAAGATACATTCACCACAGTGTCCATAGCAGCACTATTTACAATACCTAAGGCATGACAGCAGCCTAAATGTCCATCAACAGATGAAAAGCCAAAGAAGATGTGGTGTGTATATATATAGATACATATACATATCTATCTCTCTATATATGTGTGTCTATATATATATAATGACCATTTCCTCTTCCAGGACATCTTCCAGACCTAGGGATCGAATCTGTGACTACTGCATTGAAGATGGATTCTTTACCATTGAGCCATCTGGGAATCCCTAATGAAATATTACTCTTTACTTCCCATCTTTACACCTTGGCCCTTTCAGATTAAAAAAAAAAAAAAAAAAGCTCAGAGGATGTGAGGTAGAGATAAGCTGAGGTAGAGATAAGCTAAGGTAGAGAGGCTCCACGGGCTAGACTCAATCAGACCTCCACCAGCACTGCCCTTTGGGATTACCAAGATCACATGAGTGCTAAGTAATGTCGGTCACATGCAACTCTTCGCACCACTCTAGTCTGTCAGGTTCTTCTGTCTGTGGGATTCTCCAGTCGCGTGCATTGGCAGATGGATTCATTACCTCTAGCGCCACCTGGGAAGCACCCCCAACCCCAGATCAACAAACGCACATAAAAACATGTGTGTTAGAGAATCCACAGGCATGTCTGTCACCTGGGATGGATGATCAGCATTGACACAGGGTGACCCACACTCGTGACACAGTTTAAAACTCAGGGAAAAGCCTCTCTACATCTCTTGCACTTTGTCCCCTGAAGAGTGTCTGAAGCCATGTGAAGGTTTGTGAATTGTGCCACTATCTACACTGGAGAGAGACAGTGCCCTGGAGTATGGGGAGGATTTGACTGGCAGAAGCACTTAGGTAAAACATAAATTAACTTGTCAAAGCCTACTTCTCCCGTAGTAGATTTCTGCATAATTAAGTACAATCTCTCACTAGCACCAAGCATCCGTTTTCTTCCTTCTCTTTGTGTTCCGGCTTGTTTCCACAGGTACTTGAAATTTGTACATACAATATTCACTACAGTCGCATGGAGTAGAAAAGGAATACTGTGCACCAATTCCTGTCAGTTTTAAAATTGTATCTGTTGGTCTAGATGTAATGTCTAGGAAGAATGATACCTATTCTTTGTTTTTAAAATTTTTTTAAGTTAATAAAGGTTTTATTTATGTGGAACTTCCCCAACCAGGGATCAAACCATGCCCCCTGTGTTGGAAGCACTGAGTCTTAACCACTGGACCACTAGGGAGGTCTGATAACTATTTTTTTATTTTGGTAACTAGATGGCCTCTGAAAGATAGAATTGCAAATAGTTTTATTTTTATCAAAATATTTAAAAAGATGTAATTGAAATTTTCAAAATATAACACTAAAATTCATTTAAATAATTTACAAATTCTCCAAGGGTAATGTCTAAGACATAATGGTGGCAATGGGGTTGGTAAATAGAAAGTTTTACTGTACAGAACATTGGCCAGAAATCAGAAAATACTTGTGTGTTTGTCATATACAGCATCTTTGAATTTTTTATTGGGAGATATGATGTCAACTGTCTTAACAGCAGTTCAAAGATTACATACTATATTTTCTGATCCTCCTAAAGATGAAGTAGTTTGATGAAACAAAGCAATGATCTTAAGGTCATCCTTGGACATGTGTGATGCGAATGTTCTCTGGATCATTTAAAGCAATTAGACTGCATAAGATACAAGATGCACTATAAGAATTAACTGAAACAACAGGAGAATCTTAAAATAGGAATCTTGGTTTTGATAGAAAACTAATTTTGAATTCATGCTATCCACTTATTTGATGTTACTTTTGCTTATTATTAATATTACCAAAATTTAACAAAAAATTTCAAAACTGTCTAAGTTTGCCTATTTCACTTATAAAAGAACTGAAAAATATTTCTTAAAATGTGGAATTCAGTGAATTTTCTAAATCAAAATAAACTGCAAGAAATTTGTTGACAATATTTCAATAAAATATAACAACATTATAGCAACGAATCGAAAACATTTACCTAGCAAACAGGTCATTCATGTATAAATAATTACTAATTATTTCTAATTTTAATGAAGACCATGTTTCTGGCAGATCAGAATATAGTCTTAATTGAGGACAGATATGAATAAGTTAATTAATGCACTGCCAAATTTAGTTTCTTTTATAATAATACAATATTGGAAAATTTGAAGCATCTAAGAAATATTGTATATATCTAGATGTTCTCCTAAAAGACATTTCTTTAACATATTCACTTAAAAAATTCATTATAAAAACTATCATATTAAAATAGCTTATAATATTTTCTGCAATAATGCTACTTTGTCACATGTGACTTCATTACAGTTTTTAATATATGTAAAATTTGCATGTGAAATTCATTCCCTAATTTATAATAATTTAATGACTCATTTGAAAAGACCCTGATGCTGGGAAAGATTGAAGCCAGGAGAAAAAGGGGACAACAGAGGATGAGATGGTTGGATGGCATCACCGACTCAATGGACATGAGTTTGAGTAAACTCCAGGAGTTGCCGATGGACAGGGAGGCCTGGCATTCTGCAGTCCATGGGGACTAAAGAGTCAGACACGACTGAGCAACTGAACTGAACCGAATGTTTTAATAATTTATTGACAATTCCAGTTACTCCTGCCTTAGCAGAGTGGTTTCTCCAATTGAAATGAACAATAAACAAAGTACAATGACTTAAATATTGACTAATTTGTCATTACTGTCAATAGAGCATATATGAAAAATCTTAATTATACAATACAATCACTGACTTTGCTAAAATAAAGATAATTTTCTACAGTAGATATATAGTTAATTAACTATGGATGTATTACTCATCCAAGTATCACCAACCTATCAAGAGGACACTTAGATAAGCATAATTATGATTATTCAGTCATCTGGGATAACTTGCTCTGTCAATAAAAAAAAAGTTTTACATATATATTCTCATTTGTCATTATGAATATTTGTTTGTCAAGGTAAGAAGATAGAAATATTCTATTTAACAGTTTTGATCTATATTTGTAATTTCTAAACATTTAGATACAGGCCCTATAGGCCTCCATTTGTTCTCTTGCCTTAGACCACGCAAAAGTTAAGAGTGGGTGGATGCCTAAAGGGAGATGGGTATTGACATTGGGCCCACCCTCCCCTGGGGAGTAGTCCTAGAGAATGCAACCACAGAGGCCCTTAGGTGTAGCTGGGCAATCAAGGTAGGATTTCACACACCTTTCTAATCTCATATTCAGCAGGGGACCCACATTCTTACTGATGTTCAGCAATCTTCAACAAGAGAATAAACCTCTACAGTAACATTTAAAACCACAAATGCATGATTAAGGTGATACCTTCACGTGAATGACTTAGTTGGTATAGTCTTCTAGTTCAGTCATTCTTTGGCTAAATTGTTCATTAATGAAGAGTACACTGTTACTGAGATTCCCTGGTGGCTCAGATGGTAAAGCGTCTGCTTGCAAAGCGGGAAACCTGGGTTCAGTCCCTGGGTTGGGAAGAACCCCTGGAGAAGGAAATGGCAACCCACTCCAGTACTCACGCCTGGAAAATTTCATGGGTGGAGAAGCCTGGTGGGCTACAGTCCATGGGGTCACAAAGAGTCAGACACGACTGAGTGACTTCACTTCACACTGTTATTGGCTTCCCAGATGGCTCAGTGGGTAAAGAATCTGCCTGCAATGCAGGAGACATGGGTTTGATTCCTGGGTTGGGAAGATCCCCTGGAGAAGGAAAAGGTAACCCACTCCAATATTCTGACCTGGATCTCACGGACAGAGGAGCCTGACAGGCTACTGTCCATGTGGTCACAGAGTCAGACACGACTAAGCAACTAACATACCCATTATCATTTCACTATGGGGCAATCCTCATCCAATTTGTTGTTCTTTGTTCAATCACTAAGTAATGCCCGACTCTTTGAGGCCCCACGAACCAGCACACCAAGCTACCCTGTCCTTCACTATCTCTTGGAGTTTGCTCTGTTTGGCTTAGAGAGGAGAGGGAAGACATGTTGAGGAGTAGAGAGAAATCTTAAAATCTAGGATTTTCTTGAGGAATTAGATTTTATCTTCATGTGGTGACCCAGTGGATGGTGTTCAGGCTGTGCTCAAAGATGCTCAGTTGGAGGGCAGTGGGTGCTGAAATCCAGCTCTTGTTCCACTCACTAAGCCAGATGCCCGGATGTCAGGCTGAGTCAGCCAAAGGCAGTGCCTTTCTCTCATTCTCACAAAGGTGCTCTATGGGGCAGCTGGGCCCAACATGCATGACTGCAGAGGACAGAATTAGGCCCAAATAGATGCTGAAGTGTAGGGAAAAGGAGGTTTATAAACTTGATCTTGTTAATTCTCATAACAACCCTAAAAAGCAGGTATTATTACAACCTTCACTTTACAGAAAAGAAAACTGAGGTTGAGAAGGTAAGCACCTTGCCCAGCATTTGAAAATGACAAAATGTAGGATGCAAAGCTAGACGTTTCTCATTAAAAAAACACACTCGTTCTACTCTACATTATGATACTCTAACAATTTGAGCAATTCTATGATTAAATATGCTTTCTGAAGCTAGCAATTTCCATATTTCTTTAAGTGTCTAAAAACAAATTGAACGCCAGCTCATCAGATGGGTCATAAATGGGACTCACGTATCCATGAGTAGTTGAATTAGGTGATGCCAACATAGTCCAGGTTCAGTCAGGGAAACAAAACCCATGCTATGTATTTCAAGTATGAAGGGTTTTGATGTAGGGAGCTAGAGGCATAACCAACTGCTAGAAGAGTTAGGGAACTAAGATTTGGGAAGCTAAACAGCAACTGTCTCAGGCTGCCACAGTAAAGCAGATGGTTCACTGGAGTGCAAATTTTCAGACCCTCTGGAAATCTCTTTTTTCTCAGTTTATAGCACTAACTGAGGTAATTCTTTAGAATCTCACCTGGTAGTTCTTTAGAATCTCATATCTACTCATGTTGCTAACTGTAAATTGCGGCCTCTCCTTTTCAGCCTTTCAATTCTCACATGGGTGTCTCTTATTGGGAGAGATGCTAACTCTAAGCAGGACTGGAGGGACAGAGAATTGTGAGAAACGTTGTTCCTGGCTAGAAGAGTGGTCAAGAGGCAAAATCTCTAAGCCTCATCCTGCCATAATGATGTAAGATTTTTTTTTTTTTTTTTGCTACTTACTAGTTATCAGAGTTCCTTTTATTTTATAGTGAGTTGGGAGTTAAAACAGTAGGAAGTCATCAGTCCCCTTCAAGACTCCTTGTCACTGTGGGAAAATACAGTATAGAAAGAAATGTGCATGTAGAAGGAATTCCCTGGTGGTCCAGTGGTTAGGACTCTGCACTTTCACTGCCAAGGGCTGGGTTCAGTCCCCGACTAGGATCCTGTAAGCCACGTGGCCAAAAAAAAAAAAAAATCATTAAAAATAAATTTATCTGTAGAAGATATAGGTAAAGTTTCACATGTCATCATTTTTCCTAAGATAGAGCAACCTCAGTTGGGCTGGGCCCAAGAAAACCAGGTAGCTGCAAAAGTAGGCCTGCTCCTCAGTCTTTAGGAATAATTTAGTGTTCACATGAAGGATTATGTTCCAGGGGAGCTATTGATTTTGTTTGTTTGTTTTGGCTCCTACCTGAGTAAAGATAAAGGTTTTAGTCCACAACACAGCATTGTAACAATAGCAAGACCTATGAATTTTTCCAATAGGTAATTCCAGGCTGAAGACAATGTACTTGAAAAACAGCCTAGTGTGCTGCAATATTAAAACAGTAGGCCACTAAGGCTATAATACACCAGCTACTGATAATGAGATTACAAACTCCTACCTCCCAGTATCTTCCCTTCTGTATCCCTACACTCAATTTTGTTGCTGGGGAACACCCACTGTTGAAGTAAGGGAAGGACTTTGGTTGATGTAAGCACATCTTTTGTAACATTTGTTGTGAGAATTCTTGTAGTTTTATAAGTATCAGTCAAGCCACATAGTCTTCTCTCACTCTAGGAAATGAATCCTTGGAACAACTTGCTTAAAGTTAGAAAATCATGTCTCTGTTTATATATCTGAGTCTAATCATGGCCTTTCTACATATGGTTTTTTTATTGTATTGAAAGAGATATTCTTTTCTGCCAGGTCTTAGGGGAACAGTAATCAAATTCATTAATTAGTAAACATATGGCTAACATTTGAAATATTTTGTCTGAATTTGGGGACTGAATTTTAAGAGGTACATTGACAAATGAGAATATATTCATAGGGGATCAGGATTAATATTAGCATAAAATACAATTAAAAAATAATTTATTGAGTACTATGCTAAGCACGTCACTAGTGTTATTGCTTTTAATCCTCACAGTCATTGACTTTTGTTACACTTTTGTCAATGAGTGACGGAGGTCACATAACAAACCCTGATGCCTGAAGCCAAGCTGTTATCCACTCACTGTACAGTGAGGACCCTAGAAAACATCTCATATGCAAAGCTATAGAGGAACAGACAGCATCTGCACTGACAATGGAAATAATTGATACCAATGGAGACAAGTTACTGGATGGAGATTTTATCTCAATAAAATAAGATGCTCCTATCTTTAGAACTGAGCTTTCAAACCAAAGCAGAGATACTCATTTTTTTAGGAATGGATAAAAGATTTCAACTCTAATCTATGATGTGAGCAAAATAGAATAAATGACCAAATTGCTATTTTCATTTCTACTAATACTATTAGAAAAACAAAAGACTATATTAAAAACTTAAAAATAATAATTAAGTAAAAGTCTCCAAATTCCTACACTTTTTCATTGACTCCAAAGTGAATGCCAGATTTAGGTCCACCTTCTCAAAATGTGTCCACTATCTGTTTAAATGTTACTTGATCTTTAGAACTACGTTAAGTAAGTTAATGTATGTGGAAAGGCTTTGTAATGGTTGCACCACATGGATATGAAGGGTCAGTGAACAGAAAGAAATGTTTCAAGTCCTCTTGATACTTTTCTTCTGTATAATGATACATATCAGTCTTTAAAGCTTCTGAATCAACCAAACATCGCTCTGGTAAATGTAGTTATATAAATATAGCCAAGGCATGTATATTTTCATTGGTTAAACTAATGTTTACCTAGTAGTAAATGGCTGTGTGTCTCTGGTATGTACTAGGTAAACAGAAATGATTGATTTATGGTTCTACTGTTTATAAGTGGCATAAAAACAAAGAATTACAACTTAGAAAAACTAATGCTAACTAATAGAGATATGGCGTCAATAAAAATAAAATGAAATCAATAACATGTTTAAAGTTGTTAGGCTGGATTTACTAAGGACTTCTTTAAGGCTTACATAAGTATCAGTAGTTACACTTTGCTGACACTGAAGAGGTCAGTCTGGAATTTATCTGCTCTACAAATTAGCATATATCTCTACAAAATCATTTGTACATGAAGAAACAATTAGCATATATTAGAAATTGGTATTACCAAAGAGGAAAGTGGGGAGGGATACATTTAGAATTTTGGATTAACATATATACACTACTATATATAAAATAGATAATCAACCAAGACTTACTGGGTAGCACAGGAAACTCTACTCAATATTCTATAATAACCCATATGAGAAAAGAATCAGAAAAGAATGGATATATGTACATGTACAACTGAATCTGGGAATACCAGACCACCTGACCTGCCTCTTGAGAAATCTGTATGCAGGTCAGGAAGCAACAGTTAGAACTGGACATGGAACAACAGACTGGTTCCAAATAGGAAAAGGAGTACATCAAGGCTGTATATTGTCACCCTGCTTATTTAACTTCTATGCAGAGTACATCATGAGAAACGCTGGGCTGGAAGAAGCACAAGCGGGAATCAAGATTGCTGGGAGAAATATGAATAACCTCAGATATGCAGATGACACAACCCTTATGGCAGAAAGTGAAGAGGAACTCAAAAGCCTCTTAATGAAAGTGAAAGTGGAGAGTGAAAAAGTTGGCTTAAAGCTCAACATTCAGAAAATGAAGATCATGGCATCTGGTCCCATCACTTCATGGGAAATAGATGGGGAAACAGTGGAAAGAGTGTCTGACTTTTTTATTTTTGGGGGCTCCAAAATCACTGCAGATGGTGACTGCAGCCATGAAATTAAAAGATGCTTATTCCTTGGAAGAAAAGTTATGACCAACCTAGATAGCATATTAAAAAGCGGAGACATTACTTTGCCAACAAAGGTCTGTCTAGTCAAGGCTATGGTTTTTCCTGTGGTCATGTATGGATGTGAGAGTTGGACTGTGAAGAAGGCTGAGTGCCGAAGAATTGATGCTTTTGAACTTTGGTGTTGGAGAAGACTCTTGAGAGTCTCTTGGACTGCAAGGAGATCCAATGAGTCCATTCTGAAGGAGATCAGCCCTGGGATTTCTTTGGAAGGAATGATGCTAAAGCTGAAACTCCAGTACTTTGGCTACCTCATTCAAAGAGTTGACTTATTGGAAAAGACTGTGATGCTGGGAGGGATTGGGGGTAGGAGGAGAAGGGGACGACAGAGGATAAGATGGCTGGATGGCGTCACCGACTGGATGGATGTGAGTCTGAGTGAACTCTGGGAGTTGGTGATGGACAGGGAGGCCTGGCGTGCTGCGATTCATGGGGTCGCAGAGTCAGACATGACTGAGCGAATGAACTGACTGACAACTGAATCATTTTGCTGTACACCTGAAACTAACATAAAATTGTAAATCAACTATTGTTGTTGTTGTTCAGTTGCCCAGTCATGTCCAACTCTTTGTGACCCCATGGACTGCAGCATGCCAGGCCTCCCTGTCCCTCACCATCTCCCAGAGTTTGCCCAAGTTCATCAAGTTCATGTTCATTGCATCGGCAATGCCATCCAGCCATCTCATCTTCGGACACCCTCTTCCCCTTTTCGCCCTCAATCTTTCCCAGCATCAGGGACTTTTCCAATGAGTCATCTGTTCACATCAGATGACCAAAATACTGGAGCTTCAGCTTCAGCATCAGTCCTTCCAGTGAATATGCAGGGTTGTCCTCCCTTAAAATTGACTGATTTGATCTCCTTGCTGTCCAAGGGACTTCCAGGAGTCTTCTACAGCACCACAGTTTAAAGGCATCAATTCTTTCATGTTCTGCTTTTTTTACAGTCTAGCTCTCACAACTGTACATGACCACTGGGAAGACCATAGCCTTCACTATTCGGACTTTTGTCGGCAGAGTGATGTCTCTGCTTTTCAACACATTGTCTAGGTTTGTCATTGCTTTCCTGCCAAGAAGCAATCATCTTCTGATTTCATGGCTGCAGTCACCGTCCACTGTGATTTTAGAGCCCAAGAGGAGGAAATCTGCCACTACTTCCACCTTTTCCCCTTCTACTTGCCATGCAGTAATGGGGTCGGATGCCATGATCTTTGTTTTTTTAACATTTAGTCTTAAGCCAGCTCTTTCACTCTCCTCCTTCACCTTCATCAAGAGGCTCTTTAGTTCCTCTTCACTTTCTGCCATTAGAGTGGTATCATTCACCTCCTTCAGTAAGAAATCTACTAGTATTAAATAAACAAAAACTGGCTTACCATAGACAGGTCCTAGACAATTTCTATACATGTTAATACATGTTGGTTTGGGTTAATTTGTTCATCAACATTTGAAACATGCTGGAATGCAACTTGAGTGTGGTATAAATACTAGCAGACTAGAAGTCTTATCTCCACTTTTAAACTATTTCCATAATCTTGAGCAGGTTTCTTAACTTTCTGGACTTCAGTTTTTATGTATTAAAAAACAATAAAAGGAAGCTATTCTGTATGATCTAAGCAGCTTCCCTGGTGGCTCAGATGGTAAAGAATCTGCCTGCAATGCAGGAGACCTGGGTTCGATCTCTGGGTCAGGAAGATCCCCTGGAGAAGGAAATGGTAACCCACTCCAATATTCTTGCCTGGAGAGTCCCATGGACAGAGGAGCTTGGTGGGCTATAGTCCATGGGGTCGTGAAGAGTCAGACACGACTGAGCAAGTAATAGTAATACAAGGCCTTTTCTAGTTCTATGGCTCTCTTTATTTTGCTAGCATATTTTCATATTTTATATGATGTGGAACATCTGGATTTATATTTAATAATAAGAAAAAATCAACAAAGAATTGAATGTGCGTATGTTATTTTTATAATTGCTTATCTTTGAGCAAGATTATGATATCTCTTTTCTGCTGTTGGATAACTTAATAATATATGCTCATTTAGATGTATAAAAATGGAAACAGGATCACTTTTACTCATCCTTCAAGGTACAGTTCATCAACAACTTTATTAAGTTCCACCCTCATTCCTAAACCAAATCACCATTTCTCTGGTGTTCTACAACAGTTTTCTTAATCTCCACTAGAGGACCCATTTCATTCTGTACCATATTTCTAGTTAATTATTTACCTGCTTATCCTCCCTGCTAGATTTTAAACTTGTTTGAAAGTGTGGGATGTTTTATTTGTCTTTATGTCATCTGCAGCTTTGAGCATAGTGCCTTGCACATAGGAAGCTTTCTAGAAATTTCTTAGTTGACTCCATCACTACTAGTAAATCATATTTATACAACCAAGACTAGCAATACCCAGTACTCACTTTTAAACAATTATACTCTAATATTAGAAAGTTCTTTTACCTCATCTATACCCTCTTCTCTCAGACTCTGTGGACCAGTCAAAGCATCATCCTTTGACTTTGCCATGATCTTTTCTTATCTCTGACACGGGTCCTGCCTTTTCTCTTGCCTGGTACAGTCTTCCCACTCCCCCGTCACTCTCTCTCTTTCTCTAGCCAACTTCTACTTATTCTTTGCCACAGCCGTACCTTTCTCCAAGAAGCATTTCCTAGTCCTTCATGCCATACCCAGGCTGGGTTAGATGTCCCTCCTGCATACTCTTACGGCCTTTGGTACTACTACAACCATTGTACTTATCAACTCCTTTGTACTACATTTATTTTCTCCTCTATTTTCTCTGTGTATAAGATCTGGAAATTCAGAGCTTCACTTGTATTATGCATGATTGTATCCCCAGGGATACAACAGGGTCTAGCACACTTTGGGGATGAATATACAACCTTTAATCATTTTTTTATAATGTAAAAACAGAATTCTATCAAATTAATGACTTTCCCAAGACCTCACAAGGTTAATGTAGCCCTCTTCAAATCAGGCTGGATATGGATCATTGTAGCCCTAATTTCCCCCTATATGCTCAAGAAAAACACACCCTGTTAGAATTGTTGCCATTTCTGAGTAGGGAAAGAAGAGAGATTGTATTACTAAAGAAAGAGCATGATGATGGTTGATGAGTTGTATTTTGTGCAGTCTAGTGGATTTACTAGATATTCGTATTTTGGTTGACTAGAAGGATTCACTAAATATCAAGCTAGAAAGTACAAAATACAACATGAGCAGGCAGGTTGATGAAGAAAGGAAAGCTACCTTCTAGAGCCAGGAATGAAAGAGAGGGTCATGTCTACAACCACTAATGCTGGTAGTTAATAAATTTAGGTCTCAAGTCTTAAAATTTGTGACATGGGAAAGTCAGATCATAAAAGTCTTCTCTGCAGCTGAAAAAAATAATTGCTCAATAGTAAACTCCAGGAGTTGGTGATGGACAGGGAGGCCTGGCGTGCTGCGGTCCATGGAGTCACAAAGAGTCGGACACAACTGAGCAACTGAACCGAATTGAACTGAATTTAAGATTATATTTGGGATGTATCCACAAAGTGTATCCTTTGATATATATATATATATATATATGTACTCTCTGTTTTCTTAAAATGGATTTAATATTATAATTAATATAATATTTCCAATTATTTTTTACCACCATAAAATAATGACCATAAAATTACAAACTAGGTTCAGGGGTAACTTTAGTTCTATACCCTCTTGACCAAGAAATAGTGAAGTAAAAAGTCAGCTTCTTTCCTTCCAAATCACAAAATTTTTATATGGTTGAGAAGAACTGTTGTCAATTTTAGCAGCTATAACTAGGATTGAAACAAATTCTGGTGTGTGTGTTCCATTAGTTACTTATCTGTCTATGAAACATTCAAAGTTTCTCTTGCAAACCCTTTCTTGGGACAATATGCAGTGTCGTAAACAAAGAAACATCAATATCTATACTTGTAGTTTGTCTCATTGTACATTGCACCAAGTAGGTGGAGCTTCATTCTGTCTGGTACACTATCATAAAAAACAAAAATCTCAAACTATGGGCAAACACAAAGGGGCTATATTAAAGTGTCCATTCATCTATCACTCCACCTGGTGAAGAACAACCGACAGCTGATCGTTCATCTGCCATTTTCAACGTGAGCAAAGTAAAAAGAGATAACTCACTCTCAAATGAAGACATATTTTCTAAGAAATCAACAGCTATACATTATATTGGTATACTTGTACACAAATAAATGTCTTAGAATATATATCCATATTTCTACCTGTGTATGAAATTTTGAACACCCTTACCACCACCACTGTCCCCCCTTTTTTAACGAAAAAATTTTAAAATAATAGTTCTTGAGTTCCAGCAGGTGTAAAATTTGTGAGGATTCACAAACTTCACTGCTATCAAATTAATAATAATTTATGAATTATTTAGTTTCAAGGAAGAGAAAAAAGTGGAGGATGCCAAAGTGGAAAAGAGTGGGGAAGGATAATTCCCCTCACAATGAAAACACATATACATATTCACAACCACACATGTGCAAGTTTATAAATGAGACCTTCAAAACAATAGTGAAAAAATGTACTGAGTACAAATATTTTGTAAATTAACTCTTTAGAAAAAGATGATTATGTTATTATATTAACAGGGGCATTTCAGTCACTCTTTTTCCCACTTAGAATGTGGGTTGTTCATATCAAGGCCTGTCATCAAATTTACAGGGCATTTACTAACTTGGATTTTAATAAAGGTAAAAAACAGTATTAAAAAATTGAAAGGTGACAAATTTGATTTAAACGGATACTGAACTCTAGGCAAATGTGTTGTTTGAATTCTGCCTGATGTACCGCTGCTGCCAGGAAGCAATAAAGTAATAGTGAATGGTCAATATGTGCTTACATATCACATGTCAAGCTTAGCAAGAATGTTCCGCTCTTAGAAAATTATATTGTTAAAAATAAGTGACAAAGCTTGAGCAGCCCCTTCAAATTCATAAAGACATTTGGAGGAACTGAAACATGCTTATGATAAAACCAGGATTTTTTAAATAGAGGCTAGAGCTCATGTAGCATCTTGCCAAGTAATCAGATAAAAATGATTACACAAATTTCCAACAATAAATTCCTTCTGCATTTGCTGAGTGAGCACATAGGGACAGAAGGAAGCTCATCCTTAGAACCATATTTTTATCTATCAGACTTTTCTGGGAAGGCTTTATAAGCATTTGTTCCCCCTCTCCCCTTTAATGCTCTTTCTGAACAGATCTTGAGAATCCCTTGAAATGGAAAACTCAAACTTAAATCCAGACTTAGAGCCAGGATCCATTTTTTGACAATTAAAAAAACAAAAAAAAAAAAAAAAAAAAAAATCATCTCAAACTTCCTTGTCACTATCCAAGTAAGTATTCTATCTATCATAAGAATTGTGGCTCCTGGGTAACAGATTAGGTATATCAATAAAATTCTGTAACCACAGTTTGAGACAAATGCCCTGATTCATATATGGTCAGAGGTCGACCAAGGTCATATGGAATACAAAGTGTATTTATCACTGGCCAAGCTTCAAACTGAGTTTTAAATTTTGTCAGACATGAAAAACTGCTACCAGATGGTGTCAAGATAATTCCTCTCTGTGTTAAAAACACACTTAGGTATAGTCAATAGTAAAAATCAAATAATTAGTCTCAACACCAATACACACCTGGCGCCATTCCTACTGCAAGTTAGGAGGTATATCATTATGGTTTCTATCTCTCTCCATTTAAGAAAACCCACACAACTAACACATAGTTGCCTATAACGCAATTAGAAAATGGTGATATTCTAGAGCTATGGATCATCACAAGCCAATAGGAAGAGACATCATGGTATTCCAAATCGTAATCCTATTTCCAACGGCAAGAGAGAATTAGAGGTTCACTCCCTGCCACCTTCATCTCCACCCTGCACCCCACTCAACTAAATGAAAATTAGTTGAAACTGTGAGATGTTCAATCTCTGCTATATAAAAGAACCCCCATTATTATAAATTCCCATATCATGTGGCTAAATTCCATTCGTCAGTTAATCTAAAAAGACAGTACAAACATTTGGAAGCTCCTCAGATGTGAGAAACCACATGCTATTGGTTCACAAAGTAAAAAGTTGAAGGCATAAGGCAACTCTGCGAAGGAGTGCATTAAGATTTCCAGATTAGCAAAATAAAAAATACCATACATTATAAAGCACAAGGAAGACTATTAACAATTAATCTGTAATATGTTTGCTTTTAAAATATTTTAGAAAATATGAATTATTCCATTTAATGACAAGTATTTGTTTAGCTTGAGGCACTTCACTGGGTGAAGTACGGGTTTAGGGATCTAGAATCACAATTCTTCTGTTAAGATGAAAATCACATTATGTTTTAAAATGTCGATCTGAGAGGCAACAGACGAATCCTGGCAACGGTCGTTTGTGAATGTAGAATATCACAAAATGCTGAGGGAAATTGTTTGAATCATTCTAGGTACCCAGAATCTCTAAGTAGGGTTCCCATTTCCCCCTATGAGTCCTGTCTACTGCACTGAGTGAGAGCCTCATGTAATTTTAATTATCAACCTTCCTGAGAGCAAAGTTTTCAAGCTACAAAGTGGCCAAATTACAGGACTTCTGGAATTGGAGTTCATTTCCTAGAAAACCATCACTTTGGATAGGGTTCTTGTTTCCCCTACACCTCAGTGGAACACAATAAAGATTTTATTCTCTGCTCCAATAATTATTGGCAAGAGCATGATGCCTCCCTCCGCAGTCACGCAGGAAAAAAAAAAACAAGAAGAAGATCCCAGGGCTGGGGAAGATGGGGTCAAGTGAGGTCACAACTGGCAACAAGAAAACCATCCAGCCTTTGAACACAGAGACTGTAAACGTCTACTGTTTTTAAAACTTATTATTTTTGGCAGGGTTGCATATGTTCTCTGTGCTCATTGCATGAATCTGGCTGATTATTATTCCAATCACCAGAGGAAGAGAGAGTCACATTAATTTGTAGTAATTAATAGCACTGATGCATTTGACAGCGCATGTTAACAAGCCTCTTTGATTGTTTGGATCTCTAACTGCGGCCCTTCTTGTTTGCATCACCTCCAAGGAATTCATAATATCAAAGCTTAACGGTATCTGATACTTGTCAAAATGCAATTTATAAAAGTTTAATTCTTTTATTGATTTAGTTTGGTTTTGATGCCTGCAGAGTCAGCTCCCTTGACAGAACTTAGCGGATTCAAATGCTTGTCACCAGCTCGGCCTCCTTTTTTGCAGGGAACAATTGCCATAGGCCAAGCCAACAGGCATGGTTTAATTGCCATTAATTAAAAGCATAAATCTCTTTTTTCTTCAGTTGCTCTGCTCTTAAAGGGGGTTGCACATCTCTCTCTTTTCCTATATTTGTCAGAACACCTTCTGGCAAGCAAAGTTAACCCATTCCATCTTTCTAAGCACTTTCTGGGATAATCTTTTGAAGCATTGCTCTTATGATCTGATGTGAAATGCATGCGGTTCAGTGATATTTAACAAACTGGATTTCTTCTTTATTGCAGTATAATGAGGTCAAATGAATCCCTCCATGGGTTGTATACATGCTTAAGTGGTTTTTGCATCATATTCTTTTTGACAGCAAATAAAATAGCAGCCAAACAAAACATCAGCTACTTAAAATTAGAAGGGAGGGGGGAAGAGGATAAGGACGAACCTTTAAAACAAAAACACATATATGCTGTGAACATTAGGTGCAAATAACCTTGCAACAAAGGAAATCTGCCTGGTCATTTTTCGATTGGAAGCAATTAGTGAGATTCTTGGGATAAAGGGAAGTGCTGAGTTTAACAGAGCCCAAATGATTATACAGTAAATATTATTCCCGCTCCGTTTACCTTCTAGTATTA
>NW_024070212.1:50894025-50946956 GCF_014754425.2 Oryx dammah
TCCGACTGTTCTAACAACCTTGTCAGGGCCTGTCTGTGGACAGAACAAGCTGAAATCAATGTGCTTCCTGCTCTCTGAGCAGTTCTGATAGTGTACTCAGACTGATCGAGGAGGGGGAAGCTGACAAAAGGAAAACAGCAGCTCTAAACGATCGGATTATGGTGGGGGTGGGGCGGAGGTAGAAAGTTTACTTCTTTGTAAGGGGAAGGACCAGATGCGTGGATCAGGTCATCAGAGCTTCGCTGAATCGGGCGGCTGGCGGGAGGTGGAGCGAGAGGTCGGGTGCCTGTCACACCTGGGCGCCCGGACTGGGCAGGCGGTACCTCTCTCATCATCGGAGAGGCGGAGTGCTGGTAGGGGTCTTCCCTGGCTGCAGCCGACAGGCCCGGCCAGGCCGCGGGTGCCGCTTCGCAGCACGCAGAAACCACTATTCGGCGGTACAGTACATTTTCGCTGGGATTAGAGGCAAACGCTGGTAGCTCAGTGTAAATGTCAGGCAGCAGCTTTTAATAAAGGAATGTTCAGATTGTTAGATTGCGCAGTACAATGTGAGTTCTGTGCCGCAACCCCTTCCCAATCCTGCTTCAGTCCCCCCCCCCCCCCATTCCCGTCACACCTCGGCGCGCGTTACAAATATATTACATATTCAGAGTGATCTTGCCGCAGCGCCCGAGGGAGGGGCACACTCTCGGAGCTTAACAGCCACCTCGCCGAGGGCGGCGGGACGCCCGAGCGGACCGCTGGCAACCGGAAAGGGAAAAAGATCCAGATCGGACCTGCTCTGCGGGCGCTTCTTTTACACTCCTACCCTCGAATCTCGGAAAGAAATTCCCATTGGCAAGGGGATCCTAAAAGCGCCGAGCTAGGAGGCGGGACCTCCTGTTCTCGGCCAAGGGGCTCCAGTTAAGAGTATTTTAATTCTTTCACGACGGCCCTCCCAAACCTTAAAAACTTAACCAATTGCAGGCACACACACAAAAGGGGGAAGGGTAGCAAAATCAATCCGCAGAGTTCAAAGAGCCAGGGCGTGGGAGGAGGCTGCAGGGCGCTTGGCGCAGGGCCGAGTGCACAGCGGAGGGTACTATCGGCCGGGCGCAGGCGGCAGACCCCACCTGGAAGATACCTGGCTGTGTGTGTATCTGTGTGTCTGTGTGTGTATCTGTGTGTGTTGGAGTGTCAAACCTTAATCCATCCCACTGCTTGCCTGTCTCTTCTCCCCTGCCAGCCAAGAGCCGCCCATCCTGAGAGAGAAAAATGTGAGTGTGGGCACATTACGCACCATTAGGGAGACACTACGGTTTTAATGTGGCCTAATTAGTGCCGCTAACAGAGCAAATATTATTATATTGAATGATGAAAATATTAATGCTTTTGAACTTTGCACGTGGGAGCCGTTTGTTCGGTTCTCCCGGGACAGCCGAAGCACGTCTCAGACCCATGAGTAGCCGCGGTCCGACGCATGTCGCAGACAAGCCGACAGGCCGGCTCAAGGACATACCTTTGTCTTTGCGGACACACAAACCACACCTGGGCTACGCCATGTACCACCCACCACGCAAAAGACCTTTTAACGGAGTCCCCTTTTTCTCTGTAGCAGGCTGTGAAAAGCGAACCTTACCGGAGCCCGCTGAGGTCTCTTCCCTGCACTTTTGCTGTATACCCCAGGAATGCTGCGGTGTGCGCTCCGGGTGTGTTTCTCCTTAACAAGGGCCGCCAGACAGGTGGAGTTTCGGGAAGAGGACCTACCTAATTAGCATTTAAATTTACAGCCCCCTCTTATTGCCAAATACTTTTCCCTTGGGAATTTGGTGCAAATCAGGCATTTAACAGTTAGAAAATGCAGAAGCCTCCTTAAAATGGAGATTGGAAGTCTTAAATTCTCCTAGCGAGTTGGGAGGGTCAAGGGCATGGGGGGAGCGTGAACGGGTTGGGTGGAAGGCACGGAGTGACTAGTGGTGTACCAGCGGCCCAGACGATCAGCATACCTACTCCCACTTCCCTCCTCTCACCCCATTCTAGTGGAGCCCCAGGAGGCCGAGACGAAGAGGCTGGCAGTCCAGTGCTCAATACCTGAAGACAGGCCAGCTCTTGGCTGTTGGGCTGGACAAAGGCAAGGGCCTAAGAATTTTCAAACTGAGGCTATCAGTCTGTTCCGCAAAGTGGGGAATGTGTGGTCCTGGCTTGAGAGCGCCGCCTCTCGGACTGAATTGCTTCCTCCCCACTGCTTGCGGGCCCACAATTCAATTCCCCGCACATTTTGGGGTCCCTCTTCCCAGAAACTATGTCCGCGCTAGCTGCTGCTGATTCAGTGGTTCTCCGCGGCAGCTTCTCCTCTGCCGGGTTCGTCCGGACTAGACACGTGTCCAGTTCAGAAGATCCTGGGACAGGGGCAAGCGGTTCGACCTGGGTGAACCCAGGAGTTGGAGGATGTTGCAGACCCCTGAGAGGCTGTCAGAGTGGATGCAGACCGCCCCCGCCCTTCTCTCGCACTGTATCAGGGAACTCAACCCCGCCCGCACAGGAGGCAGGAGCCGGGGCGGGGAGCTTTCAATTTGTTCCAGTGATGGCTCTAACTTAATAAGGCGATTGATTAGCGCTCAAAGTGCCGTTTTAATTAGCCGCTTGTTAATTAACATCGCAAATGAATTTCCCCTTCCCTGATTGGCATCTTCACCCAGCGCTCTGAGGCTTTCGTCTCTCCTCTGCCTGGGCGCCTCCATTCCCTCTGAACCTCACCAGTTAGTGGAAGAATCAACTTCTTCCAGGAATCTTAGAGCCTTAAGAGTTCTGTTTATAGCAGCACTGACATTGTCACACGGGGGCCCTTTCATTTCTCTAGGAGCCCGTCTTGAATGGAAATGATTCAGTTTAGGAGAGGTGAAATAAAGTCTCTCCCCACCTTCCCTCTCTGCCCCTTCAACTGCTTCCACTTTTTCCTTTTTTCTGTCTCCATCCCTGACTTGGAGGGAGACTTCATTCTACTTCCAAAATTTGGAACTCTAGAAAGTAGAAAGGAATAGATATGGGCTTTCCCTATTCCCTTACAGTCTTGGTAGGAGAGGGCTGGGCCATTTCTTGGGAGCAAAAATCTAAGACTGTGTAACTTGCTGTAAAATTCTGCTGCTGAGGTCTGTGGACACATGTAGGTATTTCCTGTTTCCTTCAAAATGCTCCGAGAGTATTTTGTACCTTCCTGAAGTACACAGGAGATATCCCTAGAGCCAATATGCACCCACACATTTGTAGCCTAGCACTCCAGTTAGGAGATTAAAGGTTTGACAATCTTTGGATATTTTTGCACTGTTATTACTCTTAGCTACGATCAAAATCCCTCGCTATCTCATATCCCTCTACTTGGGATACATCCCTTTTCTTTCCTGACTGAACACCCACTTTGTTTCCTTTAGAAAGCCTTTCTGTTCCCTTATCTCCTCCCAGGGTAGGACTCCCCAGTCTTTACTTTTGCATCCTCACTGCAGCAGATTCATGTTGCCCTCTTGGCATTGTGACAACTTAGCATGTTCAGGCTCCTGTTAACTCATTCTCAAGCACCTGGCACAGGAAGCATATTGTGCAATGTTCATGGGCTAAGTGGATGAACAAACTGAGTGAGCAAGGAAGAGTGAAAAAAATATAGCTACTGTATGTTACCTACAGAACCTCTGCCAAATAATTGCCCCCACTGCCTTGTTCACTTGTCAAACTCTTGCTTCACATTTTGTAAAGAGCTTATACATAGAAAGTCTTACTGGGTCATCACAAATACCCTGTTCTAGGCAAGGATGATTCTCTTCTTTAATAGAGAAGGAAGTTGGTGACCAGAAAGGTTAAGTGCCTTGTTCAAGTACATTGGAAAGTAGCAAAATGAGACTGAAACTCCCTCTTCCAGCGTCCTATCCTTTACATGTCTACTTGCCTTCCTGCTGTTTGCTGGGCACAACACAGATCTAACCCTCGAAGAGAGCCAACTTCACTAGCTCTCTTCTGAACTGCTGATCTTTGTGGTGAAGCTTATAGTTCTCACAAATTTTATTATGGTGTGTGAACCACCTCGTAAAACTTTTATTCCCTTCGAACAATTAGCAATGACACAGACTATCATTTAAACCTGCTGTTCTGTTAAACAGTTTTCAGTTACCTTGTTCTTTGCTCTCACTTTACTTTTTGTCTCTCTCCTCCCAATCTCCACCCTCTTGGTTTCAGTTTAAGGGACTTAATTGCAGTGTTTTCATCAGTGTTTTAGAATATTATTTTCCTAAGCAAACAAGCTTCAAATCCTTAAGCAGTTGGAAATATATTGATAGGCTGAAAAAACAAGCAAGCAAGGATGCTTTCAACGTTTCTGTAGCTTTGTAAACGGGGCGAGAGGTCACACTATCGTCAGGGAGTCAACCTTAGGAGGAGAGCTTATTTGTGTATCTTGCATCTTTTATAAAAAGAAACAATAGCAGGCTCTTTCGGTTTGGGGCTCTTGGCGCCGCCCAGTGGAGGGAAGCGCCTTTGCACTCCATTCCCGTCAGCTGGCATTGTCACCAAGTGGATCCTTAGAAACATTCAAATTAAATGCGATAGGAAGAAACATCAGTTCTAACTTCATTGTAATCTATCGGTGCGTTTCTTCAAAGTTCAGTTCTTTTTTTTTTAATCTTATGCTGCAGTTTAACACAATCCCAAATACCAAATTTTGATTGTAAAAGAGGGCCACTGAGAATGTACTGAGAACTTGTTAAAATATTCGAGTTTCAATCATTCTCTGTGGTGGGGAGGAAGTATCTTTAGTGGTGCTGAAGACCGATGTGTTCTTCAGAGCCAGTAAGAAAATGTTCTTTATTATTCATAGTTGGCAAAAAAAAAAAAAAAAAGCTTTCTCTGAAGGAATTTCAAAAAATCTTTCAAAAATTAAAGAATTCTCTTTCTTCCTCTAAGAAAATGAAGACCTGAAAGTGGAAGATCGTTTTCAAACCTATGTCCGTTTAGGGACTATATTTCTTTGTATGTTTGTATATTTCTTCAACGGGAAACTCAGAGATTAATCCAGTTAATGCAGCTCCTTTTCTATTCGTGGGGATTGGAAATGTGACTTCCTTGCACCCTGTTCTGGGTCTGAAATTTGATTTTCAAATGAAAAGTTAATTATTCTTGCTCTGCTAAAAAGTGCACGACTTCTTTGGGTATAAACATTATATATACTCTCGGGGGAAAAAGGCAAAAGAGGGACGTGTTTAAAGAAAAAAGAGCAAAGTTAAAAAACAAAACCCCAGGTCTGAAGAATTTTTTCTTTAGGTTTGCCCTCTAGTCTTCGAGTTCCTTTTTGGATATTCAGGCCAGTACTACCTTTTCCTCCCTGGTGGGGACCCCAAGTAGGATCTTGATAAAAACCAAGATCGTATTTTCTCCCTCCCAGCTGTCCTTCTCCAGACTGATCTCCTAACGTTCCACCCAAAGAAACCTATGATCATAACCTTTTAAGAAAAGCTTATCCGAGACATTCACAAGGTGAGGCCTACTGAGCTTCTGTTTGCTTCCCTTGAGAGTTTTTATAAAAGTGAACACTCCCTTCCCCCCAACACTTCCATCTTCTCTCTTCCTTTCTTTATAGAGTTCATTTTTTCGTCGGGTCATATTTCTGTCTCCCCTGCTAATGTTGTGAATTATTCCAAGCAAAAAATCCTGTCAAACCACCCAACACAAGCTGTTCGATCAGCCTTATGAGCTCTTGAGTCATTTTAGGCGTCGGAACAAAACAAAAACAGGTTTAAATGAATTATTTATCAAGGTAGAGAATAATTGATTTGTGCAATGCCTTCAGTTCAGGATCTTAAATTTGTTTTCACCCCTCCTCACTTCCCACCCAGAAAAAGCCGACAGGGAGGTGCGGCTGGGAGCCCCAGGTCTGGGAGGAAACACACCTCCTTTGGAAAGTTGGTGGGTGATGTCAGAATGAGAAGAACCGGAATTGATATTTGAAGGGAGAAGGATAAGTTGCGTCCGCCTGCAGCCTCAGGCGGCTCCGGCGCCCTTCCTACAGAAGCCAATTGTGCCAGGGGCGCAGGGGGGGCCCGGCTTTGTGGGCGGGACACTGCCGCTTCGGATAAGAGAGATGCCCTCTCAAATCCCAGGCCCGTGGTTCCGAGTTTCCCCCGAGCGAGGCTGAGGCCTGGCCGGCAGGCTCCCAGGAGGGTCTGCTTGGCCAGTGAGCAGTTCCCGCTCCAAAGGCGGCTGGTCCAACCACGCTCCAGGCGTCATTCAGGCAGTTCTCGGCTTCCCCGCCCAGACTGGCGGGACTCCATCCAGCCGGCCCACCACGCACTCCCGAGGGACTCCCCTCACCCGCTCAGGCCGCGGTCGGCCTCTATCTGCTGCTCGCCCCGCGTCCCCGCCTCGGCTCACGAACCATGGTTTCTCCGCCAAACTCCCCTCATCTTCTGAGAGCCGCCTATATTGTACGTCTCCTCCCCTCGGTCTTCCGTCTCTCCGCTGTTCTCCTTAGAGACATACCCGTAACAAAACAGCACGAAGACGGTTAAGAAACAGCTCAACACAACCTGGAAATAGCGCGAGCTTTTTTTTTTTTTTTCCTGGGTCAAACACATCGAATTCCCTAGGAAAACGCAGGAAGGATTAGTCTCCCACCTACCCCCTTCCGGACCGAGGACTCACACAATGTAGTTCCAACAGAAAGGCAGGATCTTGTCCCAGGAGGTCATCTGCCTCCCAGACACCAAACCCACCCGCAAGTCCTCAACAAAAAAAAAGGCGGTCCCGGGTAAGAGACCTTCAGAACCGAAACTAAACCCAGATTTCAACCCAGCCCTGGAAGACTTAAAAGGCCATTTTCTACCATCATTCTGCACCTAGTTACGGAAGCTATGCCAGCCACTCAGATTCATAGTGTCCCTAAAATGGTAATTTGGAGTAAAATGTAACTCAGAGAACTTTGAATCATTCATTAGCACCTTATAATTACTCTGCTAATTAGGTTGACACGGCACTTAATCAGGAGTAATACGCCGTCTTGTCACTGGCACTTCCCATTACTCTGACATTCAACAAGAGACAGGTTGGAGACGTCCTAGAGAAAATAATGCAAGTTGATACCCTCCGACGAGGCGTCACAGTCAAGACACGCTCCAGGTCCCAAATGGATCCACAGTGACTGTTTACTTTCCAAAAGGGCGGCCAGAGAGGGCGAGGAAGGGTTGGAGGGGGGGCGGGGTGTTGGTAGAGAGAGAAGGAGACAGAGACAGACAGTGAAATTGAGACTGAGATCGGCCTGGTGGCGAGGAGGGCATACATGCTGCGGCCCCACCACTCGGTTCCCGAGTCCCAGGCCGGCCTGATAGCACAGTGAGCCTTGGCTGCCCTCGGCGCTAGAGAACGCCTCGAGGCATTATTTTCCCCGCTCGGGAGAAAGTGTCTGGCCACGTATTTCTTCCAGCACGGGCCCTGATTGGAGACCAGGCTGGCACCCCGGTTTTGAGCAGCAGGCTACTTGTCTTCCACCCCTACCAAGAGTGCCTGGTGGACGCAGATCCCTCTCCATTTCCCTCTCGGGGACCGGTTGCCCAGCTGGGCCAGATCCGGGACGCCTGGGCTCTTTGGGGGAGAAATCAGAGCTCGGAGTCCGCCCGCCCACCCAGAGCTCCGGCTGCTGGAGTTACACACTTCCCCCTGGGTCCCTTCAGGGAGTCCCTTCCTCTGCTCTTGGTGTCTTTGGACTATTCAAGCGCGTGTTTGAGGAGGTGCGTGGCGGCAGCGCTGGAGTTTAAAGGTAAGCCGACAAGATTCCTTTTCTCTTCCTGTCCTCTTTCCCCTCCCTCTTCGGACTTCTTAACGGCAAATCAGTACAATTTTCTCGCTCTTCTCCCCCTCCACTTTTCTTTCGCTTTTTCTAAAAACTCCGATTCCCTTCTCTAGGCTCCCTGTGCTCCCTTCCCCTCTCTCCTTTTGCCCTCTCGCCTGATTGTGAACCCGGGGACCATTGTAGGACTAGGTATTTTGGTAGCAGGGAAAGGGATGTGCGGGTTCCGAAAAGATCAGCGGGGCCAGAGCCGGGATCGCTGACGGGTTCGCGAGTCGAGCGCCCATTGGCTCCCGGCACGTCGGCGTCGCTCGCTCTCGCGGGCGCGGCCAATGGGGGCGCGGGGCCCGGCGCGCGGCCTCGGCGGCGGGGGCGCGGGCCCGGCGAGGCGCGGGGAGCGGCGGCAGTGGCCGTGACGTCACGGGAGGGGGTCGGCGCCGCCCGCTCGCCGCCGGATTACAAGCGAACGCGCCCGGCAGCGGCGGGAGTCGCTCGGCGCCGCGTCTCCGCTACCTCCTCCGCCTGCGCCTGCTCCTTTTTTTCCTTCTCCTCTGTTGCCGCGAACGTCGCGGCAGTGTCTGCTCCACAACTTTCCAAGAAAGTTCAGAAACTCGTCTCCGGGGCGGCCGGGTCGCGCGCGGCAGCTACTTCGGGGAGCCGCCGGGCAGCTCCGAGGGCGCACAGCCGCCCGGGCTTCGCGGTCGCTGCACCTGCCACGTCCGTCGCCGCCGCTGCCGCCTGGTGCCAGGCTGTGGGCAGACCCTGGCGGTGGCGGCAGCGGCGGCGGTGTCGGGTTCACCTCCTGCTGCCTCGTCTCCGTCTGGGTCCCCTGCGCTGCCACCGCCGCCCCACGTGCGCTATCGTTCCTGGAGCGCACGCTTGGTGCTTCCTCAACAATTTTTGTAACTTTCCCCCTCTATCTTCCTTTCTCTCAACTCCCACTTTTTTCATTAGGGTAAAAAAAAAAAGTGTCGAAAGTGTCCACGGATTGCCACCTCCCAATTATCCTTCCTTTCCTCCCGCCCCACTTTTTTTTTTTTTTTTTAAAAGCGGCGACAACATTGTTTAGTGTTATTTTGTTTTAACGATCAATAGCTTCCTTTGCTTGGTCGAGGCGGCTGCGGAGCGGCGGAGTGGCGTGGACCTCATGTAGAAATGACAACAATGGAAGGGGCCAGCGGGTCGAGTTTTGGAATAGACACGATTTTGTCCAGTGCCAGTTCGGGCAGCCCAGGCATGATGAATGGAGATTTCCGCCCGCTCGGCGAGGCCAGGACCGCGGATTTTAGGAGTCAGGCCACTCCATCCCCGTGTTCGGAGATTGATACCGTAGGAACGGCGCCTTCCTCTCCCATCTCCGTCACCATGGAGCCCCCGGAACCGCATCTGATAGCGGACGGGCCCCAGCATCACCACCACCTGCACCACAGCCAGCAGCCGCCGCCAGCCGCGGCCCCTACGCAAAGTTTGCAGCCTTCGCCCCAGCAGCAGCAGCCGCCCCCGCCGCCAGCGGCCCAGCAGCTGGGCTCGGCCGCCTCAGCCCCCAGGACTTCCACCTCTTCTTTTTTAATTAAGGACATCTTGGGCGACAGCAAACCTCTGGCGGCGTGTGCACCGTACAGCACCAGCGTCTCCTCTCCCCACCACACCCCGAAGCAGGAGAGCAATGCAGCGCACGAGAGCTTCAGGCCAAAGCTCGAGCAGGAGGACAGCAAAACCAAACTGGACAAGCGGGAAGAGTCCCAGAGCGACGTCAAATGCCACGGTGAGTCCCGCCGCCTCGGCTCTCTCGGCCGTTTAGCTTCTCCTCCTCCTGCTCCCCTTCCGTCTCGCGCGAATCTCTGATGGGATCCGAAGGCGATTCTCAGCTTCCAAGGCGATCGGGCCACAGTCAAAAACTGCAAGCGAGAGGGAGGCCGGGGCGTGCGATTTGGACACTCGTCCCAAGTTCTGTTTATTGTTAACATTTCTACATCCCCAACCCTCACAGTCACCCACCTCCTTCCTTTGTTTTACTTCATTTTAATTTATTAGTTAAAGGTCAGGCGGAGGGGATCTGACGGGAAGTTCTTTCATATTTCGTAGTGCCTAGGGGTGTGATCACAACGTGGTGTTTATTTTTTAATGCAAATTATTGCGTTCCTCCCACACAACGTATTTTCTAAACACCCGCACAGGAATTGTCAGATATAGTGAAGGAAAAAATGCCGAGTTGATTAACAGAGCAACTTAAAAAAAATTATTACATAGTGATTAATATAGGGAAGGCCACACAGTAAAAGATTATAATTAGTGTTTCAATTTTTAAAAATACCCTTCCTACTTCATAGCCCTAACTAAATATCTGTATTTCAATCAGAGTTTTGGCTCTTAACAAGTAATTGGGAGGTTGCATTTATGAATAAAATTTTATGGAATTGAACATCTATTTTTGTAAAATCAGAAGATGGCAGTTGTCCTTCAACTCCGTTTTTCCATTTTCTCACCAGAAAATTTCTTAAGTAAGTGTTCTAGTCTTTGCATGGCAAGAGTTTTAATATCCAAGTCGAGTTCTTTTTTCCCCTTTACTGATAAGTTGATTATTACTAATCTTTGTCATCTCTGGGAAAGATGTGTGCTCTCTGGAAGGTAGGATATTGCCTCTTCATTTTACTATTGTAGCATTAGCATAATAGTGCCCAAAACAGATGTACAGTCTGGTCTGGTGATTTTTTTGTGCACCAACCTCCCCAGTGGGTCAATTAGAGAGATTATTGTTCTTCCTGCAGGGAAGATCAAGGAGCGAAGCAAAAAACGGGTACAAACAGAAAGGGATTGACATATCGATTTCCCAGCATTTCAGTAGAAAACCAAAGTTGACAAATAGAATCCGGAAATCTCTGGGCTGTCACCTGGATGGGCTCAGTGATTTTGAGCTGAACGAAGGGTCTGGGAGACATTCTTTCTGAAGCTTTAAGAGACCCGATGCAAGCAGTTGCAGAGAGCCAACATTTCCCAAGTGCAACTGAAAAAGGAAAACAAATGCCTATAACTTTTAGTAAACAGAAGAAGTAAAATGAAAAAGGTACCTCCTCATCAAAAAAGAAAAGTTGAAAGATCTTTTAAAATCTAATAAATCAGAACATATGAAGTCAGAGCGAAAACAGTAAAGGAAAGGGACAGGGTCTTCCTCAGTCAAGGAAACAATTAGGAAAAGGACTCTTTATCATAAAGTATTTTTTATTGCCAAAGATGGGAATATTCAACACTCTTTTGGAAGCCTTTTAGGAGCTCTGCACGAGGGTCCACATTCAATAACTAGCAGTTGGTCCTCTTTCTCCATCCTGGCTAAGGCTCAAGTATGTATATAAGGAAAGTGGCAGAATATAGCTCCCCTGCTCCCCCCAGACCAGTGACTGGCTTGGGAATGTAGAAGTGTGTGCCAGGAGGACACTCCATCCTTCCCCATTCCAGGCTACCTCAAGGCTATGTCTGGGTTTCTGTGTAGGAACAAAGGAGGAAGGAGATCGGGAGATTTCAAGTAGCCGAGAGAGTCCCCCTGTGAGAGCCAAAAAGCCTCGTAAAGCCAGGACGGCTTTCTCTGACCACCAACTCAATCAACTGGAGCGTAGCTTTGAACGACAGAAGTACCTGAGTGTGCAGGATCGCATGGACCTGGCGGCTGCACTCAACCTCACTGATACCCAGGTCAAGACCTGGTACCAGAACCGCAGGTAAGGGAGGCTGTGGTGGGGAGCAGAGGCATCTGGTCATCCCGGTCAAGACAACTATACCAGTCTTCTATCCCGTGTGGCCTCGGAGTCACTAGGGACTCAGAGGGCCCGGAGTGGGCAGTTGGGGGGTTTTCAGACTGGAGTAGGGATTAGCCATACCTCCTAGGTGATGAGTAGCTGGAGTTTGGAGAATTTTGCACTTCTAAGTGTCTTTCACGTATGCTGTTTTTCTCTCTCAAATCTGAGTGGCTGAAATTTCTCCCACTTTGCCTCCAAATCAATCAAGCCACACCTTCTCAAATCGAGACATCCGTGTAGCAGACACTCAGGCCCATAAAACCGATGCACTGCACCCTTTTGGGCCTGCCCCAGGATGGTTCCAAATATCTATAACCAGTCACTCAATCTGGCTGTAGCTGTTCTGAAGAGCGGACCCACTGGCCTCGGCTTAAAAGTCCTTGCTTGGCCTGTGAGGCAGCCGGGAAGAGGGTTAGGGTTCGCAGCCGGTCAGACATCTAGACTGAAGGTCTGTCCCCTATTCTGGCCACATCAGAGCTCTCCAGGAACCACAGCTTCCCTTGAAAGGAAATTAGAAAAGGAGCTGGCAGTACTTGTAGGTCCCTGAACTGCAGTGTGAACACCCAAACCCCACAATCTGGGGCCGAGGTTATGCCGGGTTTCTAAGCCTGACAGTTGTCTCCCTTGTCTCAATTTTCTCTCTCCCGCCTTTTCTCTCGTTTGTGTTCTAATCGCCCATAAGTGTGGTTGGAAATGCCCATCCAGTTGTCATCTTTACCATAATTTTCTGTCTCATTACATACGGTTTCAGCCACCCTAATTCTGTCGGAAAACATTAGTGTCATTTGTCGCCAATTGAAAATGGGCGACATGTTTATTAATTTGGCTGGAGCTGCTGGGTATGGAGGGTCCACCAGCCCTGAGTTCCTTTAGGAGGCTTGTGAGCAAAGGCCTGCTGCCTCTTCTTCCTAGTGGGGGTGCAGTGGGGGAGGGAGGAGACCAAGAAAAGCGGATCACAGGTTTTAATTGTTACTCTCTCCCAGAGGAGACAAGATTTTGAAATGCATTTTTCCCCTCCTGGAATGGCCCCGAGGTACTGTCCCCTTGGGAGAGCCCTCCCTCAAACGAATTCTGTTTTGAAACCTTGTCACCTTCCTCACTCTAAGACGCCCGCCTGCTGGAAGGTCCTGTCAGGCTGATGAGAGAGATGTGTCTCCACAGCCTTGGGGACCAAAAGGGGCAGGGGTCCAAGGCCCAAGAGCCTCTGTGTCCCTTTGTTTACGGTTTCTTCTCACTAGGTCTGGAGGAAAGGGGGAGGGCAGAGAGCATACACTCTGGGATTGTTGGGGAGCCGCTTGGGGAAGAGAATTAAAGGAGGGAGGAAGAAGACTGCCTTAGAAAGAGTGGTCTCAATTGATCTCTAGAAAAGTTTCAGGAAGTAGCCAAACTATAAGGGTGGCAACAGCAGAGCAAAAAGGCAGGAGAAGGCAGCAAAGCTTGGAGAATTTTATTTATGAATGTCTGTTTGGGAAGCCGGCTTGGATTTGGGTGATTCTGTGAGGGAGAGGGTGGGATGGGGGCCAGGAGGTGTGGTTCCTTCTCGGTTCTCAGCGCTCTCTAAGTCTTCCTTATCCTCCCCGAGGAAGAAGAGACCGGTAGGGGAGAGAACGGGCCTTGGGGCCTGGACTGTGCCCCCAGCCGTGGGATGCACGCACGTCTGTTTTTTTTTTTTTTCAGGACCAAGTGGAAACGGCAGACCGCGGTGGGCCTGGAGCTGCTGGCTGAGGCGGGGAATTACTCGGCACTGCAGAGGATGTTTCCGTCGCCTTATTTCTACCACCCAAGCCTGCTGGGCAGTATGGACAGCACTACCGCGGCGGCGGCTGCTGCCGCCATGTACAGCAGCATGTACCGGACTCCTCCCGCGCCCCATCCCCAGCTGCAGCGGCCCCTGGTGCCCCGAGTGCTCATCCACGGCCTGGGGCCCGGGGGACAGCCGGCGCTCAACCCCTTGTCCAACCCCATCCCAGGTACCCCGCACCCCCGGTGAAGAGCGAGCCTGCAGACCCTCCCTGATCCCTCCCCGACCAGGACAGCTGTCCCTCCTCTCCCCAAACCAGGCAGTCTGGCCTCCCTTGCAGTCTACCAGGAAGCAAAGAAGTGAGAGAGGAAGACGCTCAGCAGTGGGCGGGGGTCCCCCGAAAGAGTCAGCCCTCCGCACTTCATCTCCCCACCCCCAGAGACAGGGCTGGAAAGCTCCCCCACAGCTGTATGACTGGCGAAAACGCTGACCCCACACAGAGTGCGACCAGTAAGTGAAAACATCAACAAAAACAAAAACCTCAAGTTCTTTTTAAAATTGACTTTAGGGACAAGCAGGAGGGAGGGGGGGTGGGGTAAGGAGGGAAGAAAGAAGGGCAAGGAGAGGAAACTGCACAGGCAGAATTGTAGATGAACAGCCTCAGATTCCAAGGCAGAGGGCGTTGCTGTGGACATTCCGTCTGGCCCAGAGAAAAGAGGAGGGTAACTGAGAACTTTGCACTGAATTCTCATGACCTTTTTTCTTTCGGAAAAGTGGCATGCTCCATAATATGAAAAAAAATGTACATTTGAAAGACTGAGTGATAAGTGATATATCATATTTATTATATGTTGTCCAAAAAGAGTCACTTATATACCTTAGTAAAACATGATTTTTCTTTTCATGTCTTTTTGATTCAGTAAAATAAATGCTTAGACAAAAATATAGATTTTTTGGTGATTGAAAATTACAGAAATAAAGTTTATCTTTTTTTAACAAGTGATGAAATCCGAGGGAGCTGATTTTACTAAAGCAGAGTGTACTATGATGAAATGTGTCACTTGATTTAGAATTACCCAAAGTCCCTTCCGGAATATTAGGAATTTACAACATCTATAAAGACGTTGGGTTGACTTGGGTAAAAACAGCTCCATTTTTCATGTTGGCCTCTTCCAAGCCGTTAATTTGGTACGTGTGAACTTTTTTCTTTTTAAGTGGATGATTTCAGAGCAGTTCGTGAAGCCGCAAGAGAAAATCTGTGCTTGTAGGCTTGCTGGCCAAGTAGGCGGCCAACTTTCCCTGCTGCCCCGGCTGGCCTGGCAGCTGCAGCCGAACCGAGTCTGACCGCCGTTCCTCCTCCTCCTAGGGCTCCTCTCAGCGTTGAGGGTCCGGAGCGCTGGGCAGCAGAGACGCCGGCAGGAGCTGGGCGGTGGGCGGGCAGACGTGCGGGCCAGGCAGCTGTTCTTCAGCCCTAGGCTGGGCGCCCGCAAGCAGGAGGCTGTAGGGTGCGCAATTAGGGTGCCCCGGGGACTCTGAGAGGCCTGGCTAGCAAACCTTGGTTGTGCTTTGATCCCGGCCTTCTTGTTCCCCGGCGGGCATCCAAACCCTAGCCCCGCACCGAGCCTCTTGTCCTGGTGAGTTGGCTGTGATGGGATGCCTAGAGCGGAATGCAACTCTGGCCGAGATAGGTGTGCCGAGCTTTTTATACGCGTCCTTGGATCTTTGGGGACCACAAAATGAGAGGCCCTGCCCAGAGAGTAGTGGAGGTCAGCTGCTTGCTTTCAGAGTGTGTATCAGTGTGTGAGAACTGGTGTGTAATACTGTTAGCACCTTGGCCAGAGCCTCACCTCATCCAGAGCCTGACCCAGCCCTAGACCTCCCTCCCTTACTAGCTCCCAAGAGGCTGAGCCCTCCCGACTAGGAGAGGCAGAACTGGAAGGGGATGGTTGTACTGTTCTGGGGCTGCTCCCACCTTCTCCAGCCTGGAGGTCACTTCTCCCATTGTCAGAGAGTTGAATCCCCATCTGGGTATCTTCACAACTCTGTCTTCACTCTGGCCCTAGTATGCAGTCAAAGGAGTAAGACCTGCAGCTAAAACACATCCAGACCCATTTTCCAACTTTCTCTGATGTCTGAATCTTAGTAGAGTTATAAAAACATTTTTAAAAAATGTTGAGTGCTGTGGGAGTGTGTGTTGGGGAGGAGTGGGAAGGAAGAAGGAAAGAAAGACGTGAAATCCAGGAAGAAATTGCCTTGGGCACCTCGATCAGACTTTGGCTAATTAGGGAGTGACTTCTCTCCAGCTCATCAGTTTGCTTTAAAAATGGTCATGGTCTTGGTTTGATTTTAACAAAAGGGTCTGGACTGGCCCTTCTCATTTTCTTCCCGCTGAGCCGGGACAAACTCAAACAGCTGGGCTAGGCTGGAAACTGGGCACCACTGTGTCTAGTGGGAATGCCTATTGCCTGGACAGTCAGCAGACTCTCCTTGTTCTATCTTAGCTGCTGTTGGATTTTACAATCATGTTTAAATACTTCAGGTCCCTAAATGGTCTACCTGGGCCAAAAAGGCACTTTCCAGGACCTGGGGGGTTGGGGGAGGCAGTGCTACAGCTTCTTTCTGCACTGGCCCCAGGGCTGATCATCTCTGGGGAAAAGGGGGAGCTGGGAATTCATTGGTGCTCACACATTCAAAGTTCCATACTAAGAGTGACCTCAAGTTCAGTTGGGAAAAGCACATAAACAAACCTTCAAATATAAACAAGACCATAGAACCCATCTGCTACCAGCAGCCCGCCAACCACTCTGCTGGGGAGCCTGCCAGCTACCCCTTCACTCTCAAGGCCAAACTGGGACTCCAAACACGAACAATGAAGGGGGAAACACCATGTCTACAGGGACCAAGGTTTCTTAATTAACCTCCTATTCCACTGCTGCTAGCAATTAGTCTAGATCTACCAGAGTCCTCCCAAATGTGTTTTTGCTTCAAAACCATGTTTTCTTTCACCCCTAAGCCATGCAGCTGAAAGTGTCAATTCCCTTCTAAATTTGTTTTGGTGATTTCCTGTTGCATAGAAGTTAGCAAATGGAGTGAATGAGTGAGTGTGTGTGTGTGTGTGTGTGTGTGTGTGTGTGTGTGGTGTGGCGGTGGCATTGTTGTCCCAGGGAGAAAGTTGAGTGCTGGATCCCTTCGTTTCTTTCTGCAGCAGTACTATAAGGGGCACCTCAGCAGGTGCTCTTCTATTCAAATGTTCCCAAACTACTGCTTAGAAGTCAAGTGCAAACATCGTCCATTCCCTCAAAAGAAATCCTTCTGTCTGTGCCTGCCCAACAAAGTAGGGAGGTCAGCTAAAAGGTGAGGAGTGCAACACCAGGTTTTCCAAAAAAAGCAAGGAACAGGATAACAGACAAAGGTATTTTCACCAGGGAGATCCAGAGTTAGCTGTGGAGGCTCAGAGATCTGCTGGTCCTGGGAGCTGCACTTCTTTTCTTTTTCCCACCTTCAGCTGGTGTCAGAAGGACACTCCACTGCTTGCTCCATTTGGATTGCTCCTTTGATTAAGTTGGGGACTGGCAAAACAGGGATTTTCAGGGACATTCTTTCCTTGCTACAGAAACACAGGGGAAAAAAAAAACCCACTTGTTTCAGAGAGATGTTTAAACACAAAGACCTCTTAAAGTTGCTCTCTTTAAGATCAGCTCTGAGACTCCAGCAAACTAGCACTAATCGGTAGTGAGTGTGAAACAAGTTAACTCCCCAACTAGCAGCCAGCCATTCTAACCCCCGCCAACAATTTTCAATGAGTTGCAAAGTAATGATTGCTGCTTGCCTCCATGCCTCCAGCAAATATACTTAACACCTTGTATCAGTTTATTTTTGCTCCACCCCTTAAAATGAAAGCCCACATGATGGCAAATTAGCTGATTCCCTCCTTTGCAAATAAAACTGCTTAGGAAAACCAAGACTTTCCTCCTCCTCCCTCCCCTGCCATCTGACTCCTGCCTAAGCAGCCCTTCCCCAGGAGCCTGCTGAATCCCACCTCCCCTCTTTAAACAGGCAGCTTGTTTTGTTATATTTTTAACTTTCTAAAAATATTTGGGAAATCTCTCCCCAGGGGGAAAGAAACTTTAGTCCTTATTAAGCAATGTGGTTACAAAAATATACTGGAAGAGAGCTGCTTGGTTTTCTAAAAAGCCAGACATGCCTTGAAGTCAACATGCTTGGAAAGAGACTGACTTTTCATCACTGGTGGGCATATCGGGCAGAACCGAGCCTCGTAGGGAACTGATGCTTCCTCTTCTGCAACGAATTCTTGGTGTGGTAAAGCTGGTTTGTCCTGTGTTTTGGCTGTTAGCTAGGCAATTAGGCAGAAGGGTGAGTGGGGGCTTCTCCAGGGTTTACCCCATGGACCTTGGAACAGTGCCTTGAGGCTTCTTGAGCTTTCACTAGGTCTTTGTCCAGTCCTAGCTTCTTGGCCAGTTCCAGCCTTCCTCTCTAGCCACGCCTCATTCCCTGGAGTTGGGGGCCTGTGTGCCCCTCCCTTCTTCTGGAAGGTAGAACAACCCCGGTGCTTAGTAGGGGTAAGTGTGTGGGGTTAGAAGAGGGAGGTATCACTGGCCTATCACATTGGAAAACCAGGTCATCTGTCTCAGGGCGATGAGATGACCCAGAAGGGACTTTTCCCCTCCCCGTCTTCCAGCTGAATTCTGAAAGTCCCTGTCAGTCTTAGTGTTGCTGTGTGGACGGCCCCAGCCAACCTCGCATTCTCAGTTTCTCCACCTTCGTCTCTCCTCGGGCCTCCCTCTCCAGTTTCTCTCTCCTAGCACCACAGACAGCTCCTTGGGCGAGCCGTGGAGCAAACTGCCGGAGGCTGGAGGGTTCCCGGCAAAGCCTAGGCGACCGCAGGGGGCGCACCCGGGAAGGGTCGGCGGCGCCCGCGGGGGAGGTTCGCGAGGTGATTACAAAGCACCCTCCTTGGCAGAGCTTCTTGATTAGCTCTAAGACCAAACAGGGTCACTTTCCAAAGAACAAAATCTTCAGATCAATAAAGTAATTCAAAACCCAAAAGATCTCGGGGTAAGTAGTGCTCAGTGACAGATCAACTCTAAACCGTCCCTATTTAATAAGTTCTTAGCGAAAGCCGACTGGGAAGGAGAGGGGCCTCAGTTCTGCCGCTTCGAAGCCCCTGCGCCGCGGCCGCAGCGCAGTCGTCAATGGAACGGCTCTCAATGGCGTTCTCTTTTTGTTTGTTTGTTTTTACTTTCTCGGCTAGCGCAGCCCCGACTGTGCTCAGCGAACCGCCGCCTCGGTCGATGGAAGCCCAGGAGAAGCGCTCCTGAGGCGGCCTCCCTGCAGGTAGCGTTAAGCCCGGAACTCGTCTGCTTTTTCCATCTCGCGTCTCCTTTCCCCGGTTTTGGGACTCTCCCAGCTCCTGTTACTATCTGGTTCGGGATAGCCGGTCGTCCCCGCAGGAGCTCCACTGAAAAAGGAGGACCTTCGCGAGCCCGAGGTTGAACTTGTACGATAAAAAAGGCTTTTGTCACTCTGGAGTTGAGGGAATTCCGCTCCCACCCACCTCTGCATCTGGCCGCCTGACTTGATTCTTCAGTGAAGAAGCCCTGGAAGTGGGATCCTCTTTCCCACTCCCAGCAACACACACACACACACACACACATTGCAGCCCGTTGTTTATGCCGCGGTTCCCATGTCCCGCCATCGCCGGCCGGCCGCGCTCTGGGTCTCCAGCGGAGCGCGCCCAGGCCGGGCCTCTGCGAGCCCCACCTCACCCAACCCCGGACAGCCCCACGGCCCCAAGTTCCTGATCCCCGTTACAGACGGTGTGGGAGAAATGAGTGCATCAGGACAGGGGCTGTATAGATCAGGGACAGGAATTTAAATACTTTCAGAAAAGGTGCCTGCGCAGGGCCTACAGAGCTGGGCCCCCTGTTCGCACATCTCAGTAGGCTTGGGAGAAAATACGAAGCGTCCTCCTACGAAGAGGATAAAATAATCATTGCCCAGGTAGAAGCTCATGTCACTATCCCACTTCAAATACTACCCCCACCCCCAAGGCCTCAAGGTTGCAAATGAAGTCGGTGCTACTCACTTCTACCATAGGGAAGTTAAGCTACTCTTTATAGCTTGCAGATGTGGGAGTTGTCCAAGTGAAGAGACCGTAGTACATCTCTTTCTCACTAGGCAGTTTCCTGGTTGACTGAACTGCTAGTGAATTACTTTCTAGTGATCTAATATGAAAAATTTGATTTTCCTAATACTCTTCATTTGAGAAAACAGGCATGCCATAATTTCTGAAAGATCCAATAAGGATCAGATTGCTCAACTTCCTCTTGCACCAACTCAGCATTCCCACACCCCCAAGCTGGGAATCTGCAGACCTATGGGCAGGGAATTTCTAGCCCAGATATTAGTAGATGGAGATGTCCATTGGAAGCAGGGCCATAATCACTTAGAAACCTCAAATTATTATTCATCTGCCCTATTTCCAACACAGGTTCCATTGATAGAAACTTACCAAACTGTTTCCCTTAGGTTAAGAGGATTTCAAAGGGACACCTACTTTTTCACTAGCCCTGAGTGAATACACTGTGGCATTACATTACACATACTCATATGTGAATAAATGCATAATTTTCATATAATCATTCATTTCTATGCATCAATAGATTAGACCAGAAAATCACATAAAACACAAATGGATAAATGCGAGTATGTGGTAATTCATTTTGTCTTCTTTTCTGGATTGCTTTTGAAAGTTCTGGCAATCCGTATTGTGGATCTCCCACTCCCCGAGTCCCCCTTCTGCCCGCACCCCCCGAGCTTCTCTAGATTTACTTCAGAGCATGTCTTCAAAAGCCTGGTCTTCAGTGGGAACAACTCCACCCATCCCTGTCACGTGGCAGCCTTTGACCCGCCCACCTCAGCCATGCCCAATCAGAGCACAGGAAAGAAAGCGGCCTTGCTGCGGCTGCTGGGATTGTCCCTTCTTCCGCCTACTCTTTGTTCAGCTTGTAGCCGGAATGTTTTGGGGGGTCAGTTGTAGCAAACAGGCTGAAACTAATGCTACCCATTTCTTTTACCTCTGTCTTGTTATCCTTTTGGGTTAAAACCTTTGACGATAATGAATGGCATTATGCAGCTTCCCGAGATTCTCGTGGCCTATTTATCCTTATGGAGTGTTAGTCCCTCAGTTGTTTCCGACTCTTTGCGACCCCATGGACTATAGCCTGCCAGGTTTTTCCGTCCATAGGATTTTTCCAGGCAAGAACAGTGGAGTGGGTTGCCATTTCTTTCTCCAATCCTTTTGGAAGGCCCGGTTATTTTCACCTGTCCAAAGTCCTCCCCCGAAGATATTTAACAGGGTATAAAGTTCGATTTGAAAAGACCCTGATGCTGGGGATGATTGTAGCCATGAAATTAAAAGATGCTTACTCCTTGGAAGGGAAGTAAAGTTATGACCAACCTATACTACATATTAAAAAGCAGAGACATTCCTTTGTCAATAAAGGTCCGTCTAGTCAAGGCTATGGTTTTTCCAGTATGGATGTATGGATAGGAGAGGTGGACTATAAAGAAAGCTGAGCGCCGAAGAATTGATGCTTTTGAACTGTGGTGTTGGAGAAGACTCTTGAGAGTCCTTGGACTGCAAGGAGATCCAACCAGTCCATCCTAAAGGAGATCAGTCCTGAGTGTTCATTGGAAGGACTGATGTTGAAGCTGAAACTCCAATACATTGGCCACCTGATGTGAAGAGCTGATTCATTTGAAAAGACCCTGATTCTGGGAAAGATTGAGGGCAGGAGGAGAAAGGGACAACAGAGGATGAGATGGCTGGATGGCATCACCGACTCAGTGGACATGGATTTGGGTAGACTCTGGCAGTTGGTGATGATGGACAGGGAGGCCTGGCGTGCTGCAGTCCATGGGGTCCCAAAGAGTCAGACACGGCTGAGCAACTGAACTGAAAGTTTGATTGGAGTTTGAATAAACCTGAAGTCTTTTCCACTTCATTTAGTAAAGCAATAATGACTGCTTTCATTCCAATAGATACTATGGCCCAGGAATCTGTTGAGAAGCCTCAGGTGAGTGAATTCAGTAGAGGGAAGTTCTGGTCCCTGAGGGAGAAGGAAATGGCAACCCACTCCAGTATTCTTGCCTGGAGAATCCTGTGGACAGAGGACCCTGGAGGGCTGCTGTCCATGGGGTCACCCGTGGTCAGACACGACTGAAGTGACTTAGCATGCCTGCATGCATTGGAGAAGGAAATGGCAACCCACTCCAATATTCTTGCCTGGAGAATCCTGTGGACAGAGGAGCCTGGTGGGCTGCTGTCCATGGGGTCACAGAGTCGGACACGACTGAAGCTACTTAGCTACAGTAGCTGGCCCCTGAAGACTTTTAAGGCCTGAGGCCCAGAGTCTGTTTGGGTCTTCATTCCCACCTACTTTTATCCTCCTGACTTTTGTTATTTTATATGACTAGGAGGTTTTTATGGGGTCAAAAGGTGATAGACCTAGCATTTCTGCTGAGGAATGTCCGTGCTGAAAAGTTGAATTAAGCTTGTAAATTTGCTGGATATAACTCTTAACAGTTTGGAACAGGATTAAAAAAGGCCCAACTATTCAAGGCACTGCTTATTAACAGCAGTGCTGCATACGTTGGTGACATTTCAGGAAGGATATCCTTTCTTTGGTAACATGTTTCACAGGCTTTTCTTTTTCACTCATGAATGATCCAGCTCCTTGGGGGAACACAATTCTTGGTTTTGCCCAGAAATTTGGCAAAAGGATATTTTCCAACATCAACATTAATAAGTAATTGGATTTTAAACAGAAGTGATCTTTATCCAAATCCAATCAGGATTGGAAAGAATCTCAAAGGTCATCTAGCTTAATACCTATTCTAGTTTATTTTTTAACAAGTATTTGATTTATGTCTTTATTTTTCTTTAAATCCCTGTTGCTCCCATTTTTTTTCTGTAAAGATAGAGAGGGGGAAGATCAGAGATACTACAGTGTTACAGCTTTGTCTTTCAATTTTAATGAAATTAAATTTGTGTGATCAAATCCTACTACACCCACCAAAACCAAGATTTTTGTAAAAGCTATTAAAATAACTTTTCTATCATAAAAGTAATGCATGTTCACTGTGGAAAAAAATTTAAAATACGAAGGGGAGAAGAAAAAAGTTCATTTTCTATCATTCAAAGAAAATAATTGCTAATATTTAATTTGTTGTTTCTAGAATTTTGCTGTGAATTTTTGTATAGTTGTAATATTTCATCTGGGATAACATTTATGTTTTTCCCATAAGTAATACAAGTATCTCTGTATTATTTAAAACTCTTTGTAAGTATAATATTTGATACATAAGATTCTGTTCCATAAATTTATGAAAGTCAAGTCAACCATTCTTTCATCGCTGGATGTTTACATTGTTTTCCTTAATTTGAGATGAATAATGCTTTAATGAGTGTGAAACCAAGATTTTGGAGAAAGGATTCTAGATGTTTGCTATATCACTTTATTACTTATCTTAACTGGGGCTGTGGAAGCAATGAAAGAGCAAGATGACCAGCTCAAGAAGAGAGAGGAGAAACTGACCTAAGGCAGTGGTTTCATGAATAGTGCAAATTTCGCCTGAGTAAACTGAGAGCTGTGATGAGCCTGTATATGCTGTGGTGAAGTAAGCGGAGAAACCACTTACAAGTTTTTTATGTATACATTCAACTTCCCTGATTTTGAGTATGAATTTGGCAGCTCCTCACCAGAGAAGGGGACTTGCCTAGCTAAAGAGACGGGAAGAAGGTTATGTATCTTTTGACTTAGGTTGGTAACATGTTGCTTGCCTAGGTTGCTCTACTGGTTTTTTCTGTGCCCCAACTATTCTGTGGGTAAATGGAAGGCTTTAGCTTCTAGGACTGTCAATATGGCACCTTTTATCAGAACTAAATTCAGGTTAAGTTAAAAAAAATCACAATCCACAAAGAAATTTGAGGGTGGGCGTGAGGGCTTGAGAAAAAGAATTAAATAGCAATAGTCTACCCTTTCATTTACATGACACACATTAACCGCAACACAGAAGTTCCAAGAGAACTGTCTTGTTCTCTTGTCTCCAGGAGCCCATGTAGGGCGCTTTAATTGCCACATTTTCAAACCGATGTAATGGTGGGGATGTCTTAGTAATTACCTTAATGAGATAACACCTTTCCTTCCCTCAACCTACTCATTATCACGCCTCTTGTTCAAATTTCAACTACAAAGAACTATACTTCTAAAAAAAAGAAGTCTGAAATGTATTGTTCCAGGGCTTATACCCTTAAAATAATCACATTGCACTTATCTTAAAAATATGAAAGAAATAGTACACACAGGCAATTCAAATATGTTAAAGGGAAGGCTTGAGATAAGTAAACTAAACATCTGGGTGCCCTTTAATTATTCTTGGTTGGATTCTTTATCTTGACCTATAGTGATGCTAAGGTGCCAAAGTGATGAATTTTAAGATGTTGGGCTGTGAAGACGTGCAGCTGCAACACTGATGGATTTAGGAAGGGATGGTAACAAGGTTAGCTGCATGTGAAGTGTGAATTGAGATTTTTGCAAAGAGACTGTGATTGCAGATGGGCATAATGTTGTACCCTTGCATGAAATCTTGCTATTATTGTATAATGGTCAGACAGAGTGTGAAATGACTTATTACTTTTCTTTTATTCTTTAATGAAGTTGGTTAGAGTAGCAGTACTACTGCTAGTCAATAGTAGTAAAGCACACACACAAAACTATATGACAGGTGCTGACATATTAAATATTTATTTGGTTTTGACTTTTTCCCCCTAATTTTCATGAATATACATATGCAAACAGAAGCATCTCTTTATCTATATAGACAAATTTGCACTGATATGTGTAGCTGTGTATATCTTTATTGTCCTGTGTAAATATCTATACATGCCTCTGATGCATGTAAAATATTTCGAGGTCCAAGGAAATTTCATAGCACTTATAAGTGTTTAAAAATGCTGTGATGCTTTGAGACTGATTTCTGCTTGACATTCTGATTTAAAAACTCAATTTGGATTTATATGGGTAATGTTGAAATATCATTTTATCATTGTGACTAGGAGTGCTTTATGGAACAAAGCATAATAAAATCCCATTATGAAGCACAGTCTTTAACATGGTTTTAGTTAATGGAAAGATCAAACCACAGTTCTTCTGTCTTGTAATATAGAGTACACATCTTTCATTATATCACAGAACCCATAATGTAAATGTTTCTTTAGTTCCCAGTATCAGCACCAGGAAAGGATAATACCTTAGGCTTTACAAGTCAAAGGGAAATAATGCTATGATGTTGAAAACAAAACTAACAAACCCGCCTCTCCCTCTATAGTCAGTTTTCTGGCTCCAGATGCTTGTGTTAGAAACACTGAGAAATAGTTGGTTTTGGAGATTAGGGATTCTGTTCATTGTAGAATGACTTTTTATATGGTCTGTGAGATTCATAATCATTTTAATGCATTGATTTGATACTCTTGATATGAATAATAAGTGTTTAGAAAAGACACATAAATATGTCTTTAACATAACCCCATGGCTCAGATGGTAAAGAATCCACTTGCAATGCAGGAGACCTGGGTTCGATCCCTGGGTTGGGAAATCCCCTGGAGAAGGGAATATCTACCCACTCCAATATTCTTGTCTGGAGAATTCCATGGACAGAGGAGCCTGGCAGGCTACAGCCCATGGGGTCGTAAAGAGTTGAACACGACTGAGCAACTTTCACTTTCACTTTTAAGTTTAAAATTTAGCATTTTAAAAGAAAGTTAAATTTGTTTGCATATTTCAAATTGTTAGGCCCTGATATCAAGAAAAAATCTTGTTCTGTGTTTGAAGTGTACTAAGAGTCAAATGATGTTCTTCAAAGCAACACATAAATTTAGACCAATTGGCTGAGCAAAATAATATTTAATCTTTTTTCTCAGCACCAAATTTATTGACCCTTTCTCCTCATTTTTCTTTGGCTCAACTTGCTGCATAGGCAGAAAGAATTCTGGCTATGACGATGTCATTCTTCATCAGTCAAAAAGTAGAATGACAGTTATTTAGGTGAACTCTAGAAATAGATATCACTTTTTTCTTTTTTTTGGGTGAATGTTATCTTTTACTAGGAGCTTCTAGATTGTAGTGGAGTGAAACGTGGTATAGTGCACTATGAGGAGAGCAAATTCGTGAAGGACTTGAATTTGTGAGGTATCTGAACTTCATGTGTTTGTGATGTCACTTTTAGGAAAGACATACATTCTTGTTGCTTACATGGTGACTTGGCCATATCTGTAGAAAACTTGACTTTTGGCAACTGTAATTAGTCACCTTCTTTATTCTATACTGAATAAGTGCTGTGATTGGCTTACATCTACCAAGCTCAGCTTCCCAGGTAGTGCTAGTGATAAAGAACCCGTCTGCCATTGCAGGGTTCTATCTCTGGGTCAAAGCTATGGTTTCTCCAGTAGTCATGTATGGATGTGAGAGCTGGACTATAAAGAAAGCTGAGCACCGAATAGTTGATGCTTTTGAACTGTGGTGTGGGAGAAGACTCTTGAGAGTCACTTAGACAGCAAGGAGATCCAACCAGTCCATCTTAAAGGAAATCAGTCCTGAATATTCATGGGAAGGACTGTTGCTAAAGCTGAGACTCCAATACTTTGACCACCTGATGCAAAGAACTGACTCATTTGAAAAGACCCTGATGCTGGGAAAGATTGAGGGCAGGAGGAGAAGGGGACGACAGAGGATGAGATGGTTGGATGGGATCATGGACTCAATGGACATGATTTTGAGCAAGCTCTGGGAGTTGGTGATGGACACGGAGGCCTGGTGTGCTGCAGTCCATAGGGTCACAAAGAGTTGGACACGCCTGAGCGACTGAACTGAACTGAACTGATCTCTGGGTCAGGAAGATCCCCTGGAGGAGGACAGGGAAGCCCACTCCAGGAGTCTTGCCTAGAGAATCCCATGGACAGAGGAGCCTGGCAGGTTACCATTCATGGGGTTGCAAAGAGTTGGACACTACTGAAGCAACTTAGCACAGATGCTCCCATTACTCAGATCAGCCCTTCTTTAACTATATGAAAGTGAATCTTCATAAGAGGATGCATTATCTGTTACATAGGTGGGAATCTGATCTACTTTTTGAATTTCAGGTTTTTAAAAAATTAGCTGAGTTGCATCTGTTGCAGTTAACAGTGATAATATTTTAGGAATCCCCTACAACTTAACACCAGTGTTGTAAAATGTTGACTACTTCACTAAGAATACACAATTCGCTCATAAACATTTATCTCAGCTAATTTTTCAGTTGATAGCTTTACCCTTGAGGTTTACTTCCTAATCTCATTAGTTATGTTTGAAAATACTTAATGGTTGTTTTCTTAGGCAAGATGAGCAATGTTCCTCGTGGACTGGTCAGAATGTGATGAAACAAAGTTTCCTTATTAAAGAATTATCACATCTTTTTTTCCCAAGTACTAGTTTCTAAATTCTGGAATGTTATCAAGAACATTAATCTGTGCATACTTTTTGATTGTGTCTAGTAAATTAACATCTAACATTATCCTCAATGTGTGTTATATATGTCTTTTAAAGTAGGTAAAGTTTACATGATTGAATGAGGTCATTGATTAAAGACAGCATATCCAAGTGATGTTTGCAATTTGATATATATTCTCTGATGGGAGGAACCATGTCTGCTCTTTCATTATATTTTGAGTACCAGGCAAATATGTTTGAGAAACCTAAGGGTACAGTAAATATTTGTTACCATTATTAACTATGGCGATGATATAGTACATTAAAATTTTTTAAATTTTCAGTTGGTCTTTGGCTAATGTAGATGTCAGTGAGAGGAATAGCATGTGGTAAAATTGTGTTAGTTATGTAACATAGTTTTTTCTTGAATTATTTGCACTACTGGCCTACTTTTTAATTAAACTCATTCATTTTTCATAGCTCCAAATTAGTCATATGACTCACTAGACTTGTTGTCATTTGTTTGTTGTAAGTAGAGAAATGCATGGAACACTCTTCCAACTCTTTTCTAAAAATAATCCTCTTTATTAGGGATAGAAGTGAAGGCTGATGTCAGGAATTGACTCCACTTTCCTTTGGATCCTATATTCTAAATTGTATTGGTGAGTAAATTCAGTCAGCTACATAATCTAAGAAAAGAAATAGAGATTCCTTTAGCTTATTAGCAATATTCTTAACAGGGTAATGACAACTGGGAAAATAAATTGAGTTGGCAATTTAATAGGTATAATTCAAAGAGTAAACAGAAGCAGTTAAATTTCATGGTTAATAGTAGTACTATTGAAACAAGGTGACTAGAAGACACTGTTAATGAAAACAGTGACTTTCAAAATGAAGCTACATTTAGCAACTATTTTTCACCAGAAGTATTTGGCATGATGTTTGGGTTCAAAATTACTATTCTGTATTGCTTAATGCATTGTTAACTGGAATCTGCAGTGTGCGTGGCAGAAGAGAGAAAACTGATGCTTTTTCCTGTGAGAAAGCTCACATCCAGACTCTCTTTGTATTTTTACCACACCCATACTTAAGAAGCTTGGAGAACAAAAGCATACCAATAGAGAAAAATCTGTAAAGTCTTGTCGGGTATTATTTGTGTATTGTTATTTTGTTGGAAAAGATGTGAAAATATGAAGAATTGGAAAACATAACAGCTAAAATAAGTTATAATAAATCATATCTCAAAAACACAAGGGAATACAAATGTAATGACAACACATTTTCATTATTCTAAAAACAAATTCTGTCTGATAGGTTAAACCCTATTAATTGGATATTTTAGCTACTTACCAAAGCAATAAGACTATAATAAGTAGCCTTTTCTTCTAAGGGATAAAAATATGCTAGTGTTATTTTATTTGGTGATCTTCTGGTTCTCTTAAGCTACATATTTTATGGAAAGAGTAGAGAGTATGTGTAAAGAATTTATTAAGATATTTCATATGGGGGACTTCAAATTTCCTAGATACTATTGGTACCAAGATATTTGAAGAAAAAATTGAAGAAACAAAGTAGGAACCATAGAGACATGATAACTCTCCCCAGTGTACTACTATGATTCATAATTCACAGGAGAGCAAGGCTCAAGTGGATCATACATTTTATGGTGCAAATGGGATTAATATTGGACTTCATAGATATGACATGTTTATAACAAAGAAGACCATATTTCAATGTCTTCCTACTCTAGTAAGGGTTAGGAAGATGAACATTAGAATTATTTTTTAAGCTTCTAGATTAAAAAAGAGGCCAATGGTTATTACAGCCCAAAGGCAAAGATAATTTTAAAATTATTTTAGTTCTTAGGGCTCTGCAGTCTGTTCACACTGGGTAGCATTGCTATGACTCATATTTATTGTTTATGAGACACTGAAAGGTGTGATCACCTTTTCAACATAGAAATTGTCTCACTGGCATATAAGTGTCAAGATTATCGCTTTTCTAAGTTATAATGCCAAGAATGAAGCGGATTTATTTGCAAGTACATCCTAGATACCTCTATGAGAGGTATTTATTTCTAAAACCAACGCGAAATTGTTGATTGTGGACAGTAAGAGTGCGTGGCTAGATAGACCCCTGCATGCATACGTGGAGTGGCACCTGAGCCAGTTCACAGAGTCATTCTACCGCTTCCCATTCTGTTTGTCAATGCCTTACTCTATTTTCTTCAGTTTTCCTTCTCTCCTCCCACTCCTACTTACTTTCTTCTTTTATCTATTATACCTCTATTTAGTATTTAGCCATCCTTGTATGTATGATATTTGATTATTGGCTTACTTTTCTCCTTAGACTACAAGCGTTTTGAAGACATATATTATTCATTAAAAAATTTTCCCTAATGCCTATCAGAGATGCTCAATAAATATTTATTCCCACAAGCTGCTGCTGCTGCTAAGTCACTTCAGTCATGTCCGACTCTGTGCGACCCCATAGACGGCAGCCCACCAGGCTCCCCCGTCCCTGGGATTCTCCAGGCAAGAACACTGGAGTGGGTTGCCATTTCCTTCTCCAATGCAGGAAAGTGAAAGGTGAAAGTGACTTCGCTCAGTCGTGTCCTACTCTAAGCTAATATTCCTTAAAAATTTTCATTTTGGTTTCTAAAATTTATTTTTTTGAAGTATAGTTGATTTACGATATTATATTAGTTTCTGGTGTAAAGTGATTTAGTTATATATATATATTCTTTTTCACATTCTTTTCCATTATGATTTATTATAGAATATTAAATAAGCTCCCTGTGCTATACTGTAAGACCTTATTGTCTATCCATTCTATGTATAATCGTTTATGTCTGCTATTCCCAAACTCCCTATCCCTCCCTCCCCGATAACTCCCATTCGTCTTGGCAACCACAGGTCTGTTCTCTATGTCTGTGAGTCTGTTTTTTCTTTGTAATTAAGTTCATTTGTGTCATATTGTAGATTCCACATACAAGTGATATCATATGGTATTTCTCTTTTTCTGACTTCACTTGGTATGATAATCTCTAGGTCCATTCATGTTGCTCCAAATGGCATTATTTTCTTCTTTTATATGGCTGAGACTCTTGAGAGTCCCTTGGACTGCAAGGAGATCCAACCAGTCCATTCTGAAGATCAGTCCTGGGATTTCTTTGGAAGGAATGATGCTTAAGCTGAAATTCCAGTACTTTGGCCACCTCATGAGAAGATTTGACTCATTGGAAAAGACTCTGATGCTGGGAGGGATTGGGGGCAGGAGGAGAAAGGGACGACAGAGGATGAGATGGCTGAATGGCATCACGGACTCGATGGACATGAGTCTGAGTGACCTCCGGGAGCGTGCTGCGATTCATGGGGTCGCAAAGAGTCGGACACGACTGAGCGACTGAACTGAACTGATACCATTTCATTGTATATATATATATATATACTAGATCTTTTTTTATTTATGTTAAATTGGAGGATAATTACTTTACAATGTTGTGTTGGTTTTTGCCATGCAACAATGTGAATCAGCCAGAAGTATACACACGTTGCCTCTTTCTGAACCTCCCTCTCACCACCACCCAACCCCACCCTCTGGGCTATCACAGAGCACTAGGTCCCTGTGTCTTACAGCAGCTTTCCACTAGCCGTCTGTTTTGCAGATGGTGCTGTAGACGTTTCAGTGCTGCTCTCTCAATTCACACACCCTCACCTTCCCCTGCTGTGTCCACAAGTCTGTTTTCTATGTCTGCAACTCTGTTCTTGCCCTACAGATCGGTTCATCAGTACCATTTTTCTAGATTCCGTAAGTATGAGTTAACATATGATATTTATTTTTCTCTTTCTGACTTAACTTCACTCTGTATTTAGGCTCCAGTTTCATCCACCTCATTAGAACTGACTCAAATGCTTTCCTTTTTATGGCCGAGTAATATTCCATTGTATATATGTAACACAACTTCTGTATCCATTCATCTGTCAATGGATAGTTAGGTTGCTTCCATGCCTTGGCTCTTGTAAATAGTGCTGCTGTGAACACTGGAGCGAATATATCTTTTCAGATTATAGTTTTGTCCAGATATATGCCCAGGAGTGAGATTCACAGTCTAATATTCTTATCTTGCAAGTTATATAGGAGGCTGTCAGGATTATTAAACTCTAGAGTAGACATTTTTTCTTTTCTAGTGTCTTCATATATAAATTTAAATTTCTAATTCATTTAATTCAGACATAATATTTAAGGATTCTTGGTTTGGATTATAACACAATATCATGTGTATAATATTCAGTGTTTGACAGGTCAGAGTCTCCTGTACAGCTTCTTATTTACCAAATGGAGCTTATAGTTTGTGATGATTTTCTCCAAAACATAAGGTGGGAGATTAACCTTTTATTTCTTTTCTATAGCAGCCAAGAAGGACTGGAATATAGAGTTTTAGAAAGGGGAATTAGAGCTATGAAATCTTATGAGCCAGCTCTCTTTCTTAAAAAGAAAAGTAAAAAGAGATAAAGGTATTCCCTCATTCATAGGCTTTGGGAAAGTTTAATTAAACTTATTGGTGAAATGTCTAAGAAATATGAGTTAGCATCCACCAACTATTTTGACTATTATGAAGTCATTTTGGTATTTATTAAAATGTTCTCTTGGCTCTTGTTGGTTCATCTAATTTGGAAGGATGATTTGCAGAGCTTTGATAGATGAATATTAAAATGTGCCTGGTTTCTTTATATCTTCTGCTGGGGTCCTGCCCAGCATTTCTCTGCAGTGCCAAATGACCAGGGAGTCCTGGCAAAGAGAGTCTTCAGGCTTTGGCAATAGAAGATGGGCCTACATTTTCTCAACTGCCCAAATATTTTGTGACTTTCAGTCTCAGCAGGCCTCCCCATCTCTTCCATAGCAACAGTGAATTTGGGGGATTACTGTGTTTTTTTTTTTTTTTTTCCTCCTTCCTCCTTTGGGAGAATACCACTATTTCTAAGCTGTGATAAATCAGGTCACTGGCTAGAATTCAGTATAGCCCTGTTAGACTCTATTTGTAGAGGGTAGAGTTTATATAATACTCAAAGGTAGGTCTTCTTTGGGGGCCTAGGGAAAAACTTAATCAAATTAAATATAATGCCAAGCTCTACTTGTATTTTCTCTTCTTGTTGTGGGATATGTCAAGAATGTTATTTCCCTTTAAGAAATAAGCACAGATATAAATAATATGTTAAGAACTAATTTTAAGGTCATTTCCATAGAAGACTCTTATTAAACCAAGGATTTATCATGGATAATGTTCAGATACCTAAATGATACAAAACAACTCTCTTAGAGGACTGCTCTAAATGCATTTTATGGTACATGGATTGTTTTACTGTGAACATTCCCAGTGATTGGTACAAACCTTTGCCAATGAATGACAAATTTACATACACATCATGTCAGCCAGCAATATTTTACAGCTTTAATTGCTTTAGCTTCAGGCATTCCATGTCAAAATAGAGTGTTTAATGTCCTGCAAGTTGCTCTGTTTCTTTGCAATGTTAAATTATTCTGTAATTTGCCTGTTTTCTTTCTAATGCATTGTCCATTAAGTTCATTAATTTAAAATGTATAAAATATAAACTGTATGATGCAACTTTAAATGGCATTATAGCTTTGTTTTAGAAGTTCTGGGTGTGCATCAGGAAGAAAACCTGAGGTGTATTTGCATAAAGTATTTACCCCTACTTTAAATCTCAGTTACAGAGATCCTCTTTTATGTTGCTAAACTTTTGTCTTAATGTGAACCATACTGTTTACACTAATATGTATATATCGAATATCATACAGATTTTTAGTTTTAGATAAAATAACACTTTTATTTTAAAACACTCCAAGTAAGTAATATAGAATCTATTAAAAGTAAAAAGATTGTATTCTGTGAATTCATCTATATTTTAATGATAAACTTAATTTTATTTAGTAAAGCCTAAGAGAAAGAATGAAAGGAGTAAAAGTTTTTTCTGCCCATTTAATTAAACCTGTTTCAACAAAGATGTATCAGTACAGAAACAGTTTTTGGTATTCTTGGTTGTTATAGGTTTGAAATATATTGAAAAGATAATCTGTATCTAGTTTATATCTGTTATCATTTTTAATTGTTAGGCTTTTACTTTATGGCCATTTGTAAAGAATGATCATTGTTTTGTAACTATTTCAGATGTGGTACTGCTATGCACATATATATTGTATTTGGGTATTAAGATTAATTAGCAAAATTTACATAAATATGTAAAAGCTAAAGAATGTCAGATAGCTGCTCTTCTCTATGAATAGTGCCATGTTCAAAGTCTGTTCTTTAGTTATATGATAAGTGTTAGTCACTCAGTCGTGTTTGACTCTTTGTGACCCCATGGACTGCAGCCTACCAGGCTCCTCTGTCCATGGAATTCTGCAGGCAAGAATACTAGAGTGGGTTGCCATTTCCTTCTCCAGAGGATCTTCCCCAGCCACGGATCGAACCTGGGTCTCCCATATTGCAGGCAGACTCTTTACCAACGGAGCCATCAGGGAAGTTTAGTTATATAATATATGATCATTTAAAATAAGATTTATATTTCTCAGTGTATAGTAAGTGTCTTTCTTTTCAAAGTAGTGTTAGAGTTGTCAATTTGCAGGGATGAAAAGTTTTATTTAAAACATTAAAAATGAAAATTCATGTTTTCATGCTATAAGCTTACCTTTAATATTGTTCCTTTCCTCTGCTTTCTTCTGATCATGAGGGTATTTCTTTATTTTATTTACTGTTGAGTTCCCAGAGTGTCCTTGGATAAGTTTAACTGTAATTTACTGAGCCTTTATGATCTTAGAACAGGTTCAAACAATTCCATAATTGGTGTCCTAAGAATTTAGAAGCACAGGAGGGATTTCTAGTTGACTCTGTTACCTAACAATGTATTCAAGACTTTTTATACCTTTGGACTCATAGAGAAAAGCATATTTTCTGCTTGAAGAACCTCTAGAGATAGTTAACCCAAGGTTGATATCATCTCTTGATAGTTCCTCGGATAAAAGAAGACTTTATACTTCAGTGGATTTTGTGAATCAACCATTATACTTACTGGGAAACTTTTAATATGTATAATGACATTATATTTGGAGCGTTTGAGCACCATGAGAAGATTTGCTTTGATTGACTTTAATATTTCAGTTTTTGAAAGAGTATCTTAAAGGAAGATTGGTAAGGGTGTATGTATCAAGATGGTAGGATTTTTCTTCCTTTATAACCTAATTGATCTCTCATCATTAGGGCACTTTTTTTTAAGACAAGAGGGTAAAAAGAGAATATACGTGAGTAGAAAACTGGAGGTGTACTGTACCCGGATATTGGTAGGTTCAAATTATTATTCTGTGACTTAGAATGTGAAGTGAGGAACATGTATGTATCTTGACCTTTGAAACTGAATCAAGTGGCAGTTACAAGCATTTTCAACTTCCTGTTTCTTGAACTACCTGGGATAAATTCAGCAGAGATAGAATATAATTAAACAATAAGAACTTCACTGCATTAGAAAAGTACATAATTGAATTATCAAGTAAATTGGGGTTAATGACAATAACATATATCCTCTTTCATTTTTTCTGCTTATTCAATATCTGATAGAAACTATTGCCAGAAAATTTTATAAAGCAATGTTGAGATAAATGTGGCCCAACAATTCTAAGGGGAAACCCCCTACCCTTTGCTGATTTCCAGAATGTCCATGGTAATTAGGACAGTCCTGCACCAAAAAAGGAGACAGCCGTGTCAATAAGAATCAGTCATTCTCCTGCCTGCTTCTTCAGGCCTGTGGCTTTTTATTTTTATTTTTTTCTTGCTATTTTTTTGGAATCCTAAGGAATAACTTGATACTCCATCATGTGCCTGGGGTGGGGAGGGCACAGAAAGGGTGAGGAGAGGGGTGCTTGTGGCTACATTTCTGTATTGAATTTAATTTTTCATTGATAATTAGACTCTCAAAGCCACCTGATATTTTTGACCAGCAGGAGACAAAAGCCCACTGATTGACTCAGGGGATGCGCAGGAGCGGCCCCCACTGTGCTCACACAGCAGCTCTGCAAAGACTAAAAACAAGAGCTGTGGCAAATTGGATCACCATACAAGTTCCAACTGGCCCATTGTGTACAAGTAGTAAATTGGGAGCTGATATTTCTGAGAACTATTTATCAGCAAAGCTTGATATTTTATGCTCTCCCTCCCGCACTGTCCTCCACCCTGCCCTTATTTATTTTTTTTCTCTCTCTTTTTTTAAGCAAACAGATTTTTATCGAGTTAGATGATCAATCTAAAGCACTAACAGAAAATTCAGGTAATTATCCAAAGAGTTGTTTAGCCTAGAAATGTACTGTTTATATGTGGCAAATTGAATACAAAAATTTTCATCTTATTTTAGCAGGCATTTATGTGTTGTAATTGTACAGAAAGCAAATGGGTGGTATTTACAAGAGTTTACTGAAATGCAAAAAAATTAAACATTAAAAAAATCCTCAATCTTAATGCTGCATGTATTATTAAGATTTTTAAATGATGATGTCTTGGTGACAGCTTCTGGTGGAGTGATCAGTTCTAACCATTTAGTACAAAAAAGGTGTGAAAATACTAGCCTGTGACCAGTTAGCAGAAATTGTAGTTATACAAGCCTAGGCCTGCATGTCTTACAGAAGAATTGATAACTCTGGAGTTTTTTCAATTTGAGTAATGCAGAGAGGGAAAAATGGAGTCTGTTTCATTAGTTGCTTATATATGTTCCATCTCTGAGAGTTTTAACTTTTGGTGAGTTGGAAATATGATATTATTGCTACTACCAATATCACAGGGAAAATGTATACAGAAGCTTGAGTAACTATAACAAATAAGGTTTATATTAATCTTTCTCAAGAAGGCTTTTGAGATAATGCCAATTCTTATGGATATCTATTCATTTGTTCTTTTACAGGCAATACCACATATAGTACATTTTTGTTTCTGTGCTCTTCCACTTTCATTCAGTGTATAAATTAGTTCTATGTCTAATGAAATGATTTGGTGAGAAGAGCTCAGACTAACATGGTTATATAATGGTGTTCCTGCCAGGGAACATCAGGAAGACCATCATAGAGATGGTGCAAGAATGTTCTGGTCATGATTTTGTTTCTGAGTATTAAGACTCAGCCATCAAATATTAATGAAGGCATATAGGACCAAATAATGTATTAGATGTATTAGGGGATGAGAAGAGTACAGTGCTTGATTTCTGACATCCAGAAGGTTACCATTTTATAAGTAAACAGAAGTGACCAAGATAAAACAATTAGTAAACTATTCAGTTATAGAGATTGTGAGTATAATATTGCAGAACTAATGGATATTTGGGCTTCCCTGGTGCCTCAGATGGTAAAGAATCCACCTGCAATATGGGAGACCTGGGTTCGATCCCTGGGTTGGGAAGATCCCCTGGAGGAGGGCATGGCAACCCACTCCTTCTTGCCTGGAGAATCCCTATGGAAAGAGGAGCCTGGCAGGCTATAGTCCATGGGGTCACAAAGAGTCAGACGTGACTGAGCGACTAAGCACATGGATATTTGAATGCTTATTTAGGCTTTTTCTTTTTTTTAAACCATGCCACGTGGCATGTGGGATCTTAGTTCCCCAACCAGAGATCAAATCTTAGAATCTTCAGTTCAGTTCAGTCGCTCAGTCGTGTCCGACTCTTTGCGACCCCATGAATCGCAGCACGCCAGGCCTCCCTGTTCATCACCATCTCCCAGAGTTCACTCAGACTCATGTCCATCGAGTCCGTGATGCCATTCAGCCATCTCATCCTCTGTCATCCCTTTCTCCTCCTGCCCCCAGTCCCTCCCAGCATCAGAGTCTTTTCCAATGAGTCAACTCTTCGCATGAGGTGGCCAAAGTACTGGAGTTTCAGCTTCAGCATCATTCCTTCCAAAGAATACCCAGGGCTGATCGCCTTCAGAATGGACTGGTTGGATCTCCTTGCAGTCCAAGGGACTCTCAAGAGTCTCTCCAACACCACAGTTCAAAAGCATCAATTCTTCGGCATTCAGCCTTCTTCACAGTCCAACTCTCACATCCATACATGACCACTGGAAAAACCATAGCCTTGGCTAGACGGACCTTAGTCGGCAAAGTAATGTCTCTGCTTTTGAATATGCTATCTAGGTTAGCCGTAACTTTTCTTCCAAGGAGTAAGCGTCTTTTAATTTCATGGCCGCAGTCACCATCTGCAGTGATTTTGGAGCCCCCCAAAATAAAGTCTGACACTGTTTCTACTGTTTCCCCATCTATTTGCCATGAAGTGATGGGACCAGATGCCATGATCTTCGTTTTCTGAAAGTTGAGCTTTAAGCCAACTTTTTCACTCTCCTCTTTCACTTTCATCAAGAGGCTTTTTAGTTCCTCTTCACTTTCTGCCATAAGGGTGGTGTCATCTGCATATCTGAGGTTATTGATATTTCTCTTGGCAGTCTTGATTCCAGCTTGTGCTTCATCCAGCCCAGCATTTCTCATGATGTACTCTGCATATAAGTTAAATAAGCAGGGTGACAATATTCAGCCTTGACGGACTCCTTTTCCTATTTGGAACCAGTCTGTTTTTCCATGTCCAGTTCTAACTGTTGCTTCCTGACCTGCATAAAGATTTCTCAAGAGGCAGGTCAGGTGGTCTGGTATGCCCATCTCTTTCAGAATTCCCCACAGTTTATTGTGATCCACACAGTCAAAGGCTTTGGCATAGTCAATAAAGCAGAAATCGATGTTTTTCTGGAACTCTCTTGCTTTTTCCATGATCCAGCAGATGTTGGCAATTTGATCTCTGGTTCCTCTGCCTTTTCTAAAACCAGCTTGAATATCAGGGAGTTCATGGTTCACATATTGCTGAAGTCTGGCTTGGAGAACTTTGAGCATGACTTTACTAGTGTGTGAGATGAGTGCAATTGTGTGGTAGTTTGAGCATTCTTTGGCCTTGCCTTTCTTTGGGATTGGAATGAAAACTGACCTTTTCCAGTCCTGTGGCCACTGCTGAGTTTTCCAAATGTGCTGGCATATTGAGTACAGCACTTTCACAGCATCATCTTTCAGGATTTGAAATAGCTCCACTGGAATTCCATCACCTCCACTAGCTTTGTTTGTAGTGATGCTTTCTAAGGCCCACTTGACTTCACATTCCAAGATGTCTGGCTCTAGATTAGTGATCACATCATCATGATTATCTGTGTTGTGAAGATCTTTTTTGTATAGTTCTTCAGTGTATTCTTGCCACCTCTTCTTAATATCTTCTGCTTCTGTTAGGTCCATACCATTCTGTCCTTTATCGAGCTCATCTTTGCATGAAATGTTCCCTTGGTATCTCTAATTTTCTTGAAGAGATCTCTAGTCTTTCCCATTCTGTTCTTTTCCTCTATTTCTTTGCACTGATCGCTGAAGAAGGCTTTCTTATCTCTTCTTGCTATTCTTTGGAACTCTGCATTCAGATGCTTATATCTTTCCTTTTCGCCTCTCTCTTTTTCACAGCTATTGGTAAGGCCTCCCCAGACAGCCATTTTGCTTTTTTGCATTTCTTTTCCATGGGGATGGTCTTGATCCCTGTCTCCTGTACAATGTCACGAACCTCATTCCATAGTTCATCAGGCACTCTGTCTATCAGATCTAGGCCCTTAAATCTATTTCTCACTTCCACTGTATAATCATAAGGGATTTGATTTAGGTCATACCTCAATGGTCTAGCGATTTTCCCTACTTTCTTCAATTTGAGTCTGAATTTGGCAAGAAGGAGTTAATGATCTGAGCCACAGTCAGCTCCTAGTCTTGTTTTTGTTGACTGTATAGAGCTTCTCCATCTTTGGCTGCAAAGAATATAATCAATCTGATTTCGGTGTTGACCATCTGGTGATGTCCATGTGTAGAGTCTTCTCTTGTGTTGTTGGAAGAGGGTGTTTGCTATGACCAGTGCGTTTTCTTGGCAAAACTCTATTAGTCTTTTCCCTGCTTCATTCCGCATTCCAAGGCCAAATTTGCCTGTTACTCCAGGTGTTTCTTGACTTCCTACTTTTGCATTCCAGTCCCCTATAATGAAAAGGACATCTTTTTTTGGTGTTAGTTCTAAAAGGTCTTTTAGGTCTTCATAAAACTGTTCAACTTCAGCTTCTTCAGCATTACTGGTTGGGGCATAGACTTGGATAACTGTGATACTGAATAGTTTGCCTTGGAGACGAACATAGATCATTCTGTCGTTTTTTAAATTGCATCCAAGGACTGAATTTCGGACTCTTTTGTTGACCATGATGGCTACTCCATTTCTTCTGAGGGATTCCTGCCTGCAGTAGTAGATATAATGGTAATCTGAGTTAAATTCACCCATTCCAGTCCATTTTAGTTTGCTGATTCCTAGAATGTTGACGTTCACCCTGCCATCTCTTGTTTAACCACTTCCAATTTGCCTTGATTCATGGACCTGACATTCCAGGTTCCTGTGCAATATTGTTCTTTACAGCATTGGATCTTGCTTCTATTACCAGTCACATGCACAACTAGGTATTGTTTTTGTTTTAGCTCCATCCCTTCATTCTTTCTGAGAACTTATAATCTTAGTTCTTCCAAAGAAAGTGAAAGTGAAAGTCAATCAGTCCTGTCCGACTCTTTGCTACCCCATGAACTATGGTCAATGGGATTCTCCAGGCCAGAATACTGGAGTAGGTAGCCTTTCCCTTTTCCAGGGGCTTAGTTCTCTGACCAGAGATCAAACTCTTGCCCCTTGCATTGGAAGCATGGAGTTTTAACCACTGGACTGCCATGGAATTCCTATTTAGCACTGTTATAGAAAGAATTGAAACTAGGCCTTCGTTAACCTGTTAGCTACTATGAGGTTGGGGAGGTTATTGTACCTTAGAAGATTATAATAGAATTCAAAGATATATTTATAAATTACAAAAAATATTTCATTTGATCCTTGGAACTCAAAGCAGATTCACCTTCCAGAGATACTGAATACTCTAAAGTACTAGGGTGATGTTACTGGAATATGGCATGTTATAGAAAATTCTTCAACTTTTGCCATTATGGATTTTTCCACATGGAGAGAAATTGAAGAGGAGCAAAATGAGATATATTCATAATAGTTCCTCATTAGGTTATTGTAAGGATTAAATGAGATAAAGCATATATGGTGCCTGGCACATGCTAATTTTTCAATAAATAGTCATTGTTTTAAAAATAAAACTATCAGTAAAGGTTGACTAGTTTCTCAGGGCCTGGGAATAGAGAATAACATGGAAGTCATGTTGCGTGCTCTTAGGGCATAGGTGGGCCTGATTGTATTGGATGTGACTTTTTAAGTTAACTATGGTTGGGCCCCAAGGTTTTTCCTTAAGTCCTAGAGCTGACTCCTGATATCACCTCTTTCCATCACCACAAGCAATAGACCTAATTCCCAGGTTCTGTGGACTTATTTCTTTGGCATTTAACACTTTTGTCCTTCAGATCTAAACATTCTTTCTTTCCTTGTTTTCTGGGATAATCACTACCTTTTCTTCTCCCCACCTTTCTCTCAGTCTCTTTTGATAAGTTTTCTTCTTCCACTAGCATTCACACCCATCACTTTTTTTCAAAACTGAATACTAGCCTTAATCCCTGTCCCCCGTTTTTTAATTCTGTAGCCTTCCCAAGACATTCTCATCCTCTTGCATGACACTGATGCTCATAAGATGACTGACGATTCTCCACATCCAGACCTAGCCTTCCCACAGGGCTCTGAAAATGCATTTTTAGTTTGTTTCTCTTTATATATTCTGTTGTTATCTTATTAAATTCAACATGTTCACACAGGGTGTATTTTTCATGGAAGAAATATTCCTTCTCCTGTATCCTTTATAAGTGATGCTATTCCTATCTTAAGGTGTCCGAATGTACCAGTTTGTCTTGGACTGAGGGGTTTCCCAGAATATGAGACCTGCAGCACTGAAACTTTGAAAGCCCTGGGCAATCTGGAATTTGTTGGTCGTCTGAACTAGACATATCTGAGTTTTTCTCTACTCCTCCCTTTCTCTCATATTCTGCCTCTGGTATCACACCCCAGATATCTCTCTTGAAATATCCCCCTTTTTATTTATTCAGTATGACTGTCTGAATTATTTCTTACCTGGGATATGTAATAGAATCCCACCTGGTATTCTTGACTATAATTTCACTCATCTTACATCCTGCTTGAGTAATCTGCATAAATACAGATCTAATCATCATGACACTATTACACAGCAAGCCAAGAATTATGAAGAAAATTGAGTTCTGCCATAGATTAGAGGGCTTTGGCTCTTCAACTGGACCCAATAACCCTGTGACTCTGAAAGGAACTGACTATAACCTCAGTATAATAGATTTCTGTTAGAGAGCAACACAATTTTCTCCTCAGCATCTGGATCAAATTTCCCCCCTCTGCCTTGACGATAGCACTTGCTTTTTAAAAATTGCTATGGGAGCACCAACTTGCATTAGAGTCAAATCAAAATAAACCCAAAAGTTCTGTGATTATCTCTGTAGAAAGAACTACACTAGTGATAGGATAAGGAGAAAAAAAATAGCAAAAAATATAAATTTTAATTTTAAAACATTGTTTTTTAAGAAAATAAATTTGAAATTGTGCAACTTGGGTATATCTCAAGCATATCCAAAGAAGCTCATCTTCTTGTGCCCTACCCTAGGACCTGTCTCTTGTTTCAACTACAGTTTCACCAATAGTGAATTTATTGCTTTATAATAATACATTCCATTACCATGTCAAGTACATAAACTTGGAGTGTGTGGTGGTTTTAAAACATATCTGCAAGGTCTTTGATATTATACCCTTTAAGATATGAAGCCTTATTTTCCTTGTCTTGAGAGCTGGACTCAGCAACTTGCTTTTAATGAATAGAATATGGCAGGAGTAGCAGTGTGTGTCTTCTGAGACTAGATCATAAAAGGCACTGTGGCTTCTTCCTTGCTCTCTCTTGGATCACTCACTCTTGGGGAAGCTGGCTTACATTCTGTGAGGACATTCACATGGCCCTATGGAGATATCTGTGTGGTGAGGAACTGAGGTTGTTGACAACACCCAGCACTATCTTTCTGGGTGTGTGACTGCAACCTCCTGAGACTCTGAACCAGAACTGCCCAACTAAGTTGTCCCCGAATTCCTGACCCATGAAAGTATATGATAAAATAGATGTTTATTGTTATAAACCTCCAAGTTTTGGGGGTAATTTTTTATGCAGCAATAGATAACTAATTCAGACTAGTTTTGGGTGATTCCTTATCTCCTATGTCTTTGCTTACAACTTCTTTTCCAAAGATTCAAACCCTTTGATTATATTTTTGCTGATTCTTCTGCAGAGAAGCTATATTCTTTTCTCTTCACTTACTATGTTTACTGCTATATTCCTCCATCTCTAAATTCTTGTTTCTCTGTGAACTCATTCTCTGGGTCATTCTACCCTTTACTTGTATGGAGATAATTCCCCATAGGTCTCTTGAATTTTTAAAATATTTTTTGAGCAGAAGCACTGACTGCCTTTTTGTTCTGGATGATCTTTTCAAGGAAACAGGCTTGCTCACCGTCCAGCATCATAAAAATGTTCTCTTCCACTGAAGCAAAGGTTGGACAGGTTTGCTTAGTGCCCATTATAAAAGATTTGAGTTCCATAAGTTCAGGATTCCTCAACTGTGATGCAGACTTATTGTGTGTGCAGGATCCACCTAGTCCTTCTGTATCACTCCCATGGCACTTCCTTGGAGGGTGACTGAAGCAAAAAATAATGTTTGTGTGGCTAGCTGTACTATGGGCCATTAGAACCTTTGTCTCTGATGCAGGCTAACTTTTCAGCTTGCAGATAAGGTAAAGTCTCAAATTCTTCATAGTTTTTGACAGTTTTAACCCATTCTCAATTGTACCTAAAGCTCCAATCATGACCCTTTACAATTCTTTTATTTATTCACCAAATGAAAACTGACTATATGTGCTAAACCTCCAACTGCCTCATTTTGAAACTGCACTTTTTTTTTTGATGCATCTTAACAAGTGCTTAAGCAAGGCTAGTCTCAAGCACACTCTTTTCATGTCTGCCTTGCAACTCTAGAAGGTGACGTATTTTTTGGCTGTTACAACTTTCTCTTATTCTTCTCCACGGAACCATGACATTTACTGTTTATAAGATAAGTGGGTAAAACTTACCTTTTCTGAAACCCATTGCTCTTTACCTGATTCTAGTCAGATTTACTCTTTCCTTACTTTTTTCTATCCCCTTCAAGAACTTAACTCTTACATGTTTCACAACAGTAGTTAACTGTAGACATAAATTTATGGTTTTTTAAAAATTGTATGTTACCTTGTATAGATATCTTTTCTCCTACATAGGATAAGAAAATCCTCAAAGGCAAGAGACTTGGAATTTGTTTCCTTAGTATGACACGTGTGTTTTACATTATGGTAAAATGACAGGCCCAAATGTTCTGGTTTCCTGGGTTAATCTGAATCTCATCTGGTGACATTGCCCTGTTTTTTGAACATAGGCTTAGGAACAATCACTGAAATAGCTTCAATGCAAATAGCTAGGCAGCAGATGGCAACCCTTGAAAGGCCTCTGGCTGCCAGTGCAGAGCCATTCCCCTTTTCTAGTCCATCTTTCTTACCAGTCTTCACCTTTATCCAAGACTTTTTACTCTTTCCCTCAGGCTCCTATAGTTTAAATCATCCTACAGGAAAAAAGAAATACCACCAAAGCTCTTCAATCTTTTGTCCGCTGAATAACTCTTCAGTTCTCTTTATTATGCCCTTTAATGTTCTCTCTCTGAGATAAGATTGGGCTCCTTGGTTTCATATTCTATTCTCTGTGGGAAAGCATTAAAAATAAGAACTAAACAAAAAGTTTTCACTGTAAGAAGATTTTTTTTTGGGGGGTCTCTTTTCTTTTTTGATGTTTAATCTATTCTGCAAACATAGAATTTTGGTTAATCTGTCCTTCACTCTATATATCTGCACTCCTGGAAGTTCATTCCTTGTAGGCAGTTTTTTTTGGACAACTTTTATATATAGCCTTTTAAGGATCATCTCCCTTCTCCAGATTCACTCTGCTGCAGGCTCATGGACTTGAAGCAGCATGTGTGTATGTGTGAGCACACATCAGAAAGAGAAGAAGAATTTTCTCACTAAGCAGGCTCTTTCAAGTGTCCTCAGCTACTTTTAGAATCTGTGAGTAGAGTGAGGAGGCAGAGGGTGAATTTGTCCCCTGATGATTCACATGGCCCACAGCTTCTTCAATTCTGTGAAGTGATAAGATAGCAGTTTCCACTACCAGTTTCTTGACTTGCCATCCTGTAATTTGAATGGGCCCAAGTGCTAATATGTGAATTAGACAAAAGAGTAAAATTAAGGCTCATTTTCATGTTGTGGCCATGTAACTTGGGGATTTATAACTAAAGACATTTTATAGGTAAATGAGATAATACATGGAAAATGCAATATAAACTTCTTTGTGATACTATTATTCTTTTAAATTACTATTAAAAAACAATGAAAAGAAGCTTTATCATCTTGGTATTATGAAAATAGAAATATTCCTTTTTATTCTGTTAGTTTTTATTGAAGAATTAAGTGGTAGTTAAAAAAAAAGTTTTTACAAGTGACTTTTAAGAAAAGTTAGCTACGTATCTGTAAACTGTTTCACTTGACATTTTAACATTTGAAGGCTGGGCCAGATTATCACCTACACTACATATTACAAATTTTCTAGAAATTACTATTTAACTGGCTGAGACATTTGGCTTGAATTACCATGATATATCTCACACTGTTGAAGACATACATATATTGATAAAATTGTAAAATATTTCAATATGCAAAAAAAGAAAATGGTAAAATATTTATCCAGTTTAATCCTATTAACTTATTATTGCTCCAAATCCCATCCTCTTCTCTCCCTCTCTGTAGGTAAATTTGATTTTTACTGTATCACTGGTTGTGTTCCCCAGGAAAGAGGCTCTGAGTCTCTGAGATTTATATGCAGAGGTTTCTTGTGGGGTGCTCTCAGGAGACACACCTGTGAAAGTGGAATTGAGTGAAGCTGGGAGATGATGAACTGCAATGCAGTCACAACAGACAATGCAACTGACCCTGAGGCTGGGGTGTGCTGCACGTGTGCTAAGTCACTTCATTTGTGTCCGACTCTTTGCAGCACAATGGACTATAGCCTTCCAGTCTCCTCTGTCCAAGGAATTCTCCAGGTAGGAATACTGGAGTGGGTTGTCATACCCTCTTCCAGGGGATCTTCCCCACCCAGATATCAAACCTCCATCTCCTGAGGCTCCTGCCTTGGCAGGCAGATTCTTTACCACTGAGCCACCAGGAAAGCCCTTAATGGTGTCTCATTGTGGTTTTAATGGACAATTTCATAATGTTTAATAATATTGACCATGATTTCATGTGTCTGACATTTATATTTTCTTTTTTGAAGTATCTGTTCACGTTAAAAAAAATGTTTTTTTGTTGTTCAGTCGCTCAGTTGTGTCCAACTCTTTGCGACCCCATGGACTGCAGCATGCCAGGCTTCCCTGTCCTTCACCATCTCCCTGAGTGAGTGAGTGAAAGTCGCTCAGTTGTGTACAACTCTTTGCTACTTCATGGACTGTATAGTCCATGAATTCTCCAGGCTAGAATACCGGAGTGGGTAGCCTTTCCCTTCTCCAGGGGATCTTCCCAACCCAGGGATTGAACCCAGATCTCCCACATTGCAGGTGGATTCTTTACCAGCTGAGCCACCAGAGAAGTCCAAGAATACTGGAGTGGGTAGGCCTATCCCTTCTCCATCAGGTCTTCCTGACCCAGGAATCGAACAGGGGTCTCCTGCATTGCAGCAGATTCTTTACCAGCTGAGCTACCAGGGCAGCCCTAAAAATGAAAGTGAAAGTCACTCAGTTGTGTCCAACTCTTTGTGACTGCATGGACTATACAGTCCATGGAATTCTCCAGGCAAGAATACTAAAGTGGGTAGCCTTTCCCTTCTCCAGGGGATCTTCCCAACCCAGGGATCGAACACATGTCTCTCACATTGCAGGCAGATTCTTTACCAGCTGAGCCACTGAGCTTGCTGAAAATCACGTCCATTGGGTTAGTGATGCCATCCAACCATCTTGTCCTCTGTCATCCCCTTCTCCTTCTGTCTTTAGTCTATCCCCACGTTAGGGTCTTTTCTAATGAGTCGGCTTTTCACATCAGATGGCCAGAGTACTGGAGCTTCAGCATCAGCATCAGTCCCTCCAGAGAATATTCAGGGTTGATTTCCTTTAGGATTGACTGGTTTGATCTTTGGTCCAAGGAACTCTTAAGAGTCTTCAACATCACAGTTCAAAAGCATCAATTCTTTGGTGTTCAGCCTTCTTTACGGTCCAGCTCTCACATCCATACATGACTACTGGAGAAACTGTAACTTTGACTATATGGACCTTTGTCAGCAAAATGATGTCTCTGCTTTTTAATACACTGTCTAGGTTTTTCATAGCTTTTCTTCCAAGGAGCAAACATCTTTTAATTTTATGGCTGCAGTCACCATCTGCAGTGATTTTGGAGCCCAAGAAAATAAAGTCTGTCACTGTTTCCTTTGTTTCCCCATCAACCTAGAAATTTAGGTCGATTGTTTTCTTATTGCTGAGTTTTGTGAGTTCTTTGCATATTCTAGAGACAAATCTTTTGTAGATACGTGATTTACAAAAAAAATTTTCTAGTCTATAGCTTGTTGTCTCTTTATGATTTCCTTCATAGAACAATACATTTTGATTTTGATGAAGTCCAATGTATGATACTTTTGCTTTTATGAACTAGTCTTTTGGTGTTGTTGAAGCCACTAAATTATGGTGTATTTGTTATGGCAGCCCAGACTGATTAAGATGGTCACATAGACATCCACAATTATAGTTGCAGACTTCAGTAATCTATAGAATAAGCAGACAGAAAAGCAGCAAAGTTTGAATACTACCAACCAATCTGACCTAATTGACCTTTGTAGAACACTACCCAGCAACAGTGGAATACACACTCTTTTCAACTGTCTATTAAATATTCACTGAGATAGACCACATTCTTAAATTTCAAACAATTGAACTTATTCAAATTCTGTTCATGACTGTAATAGAATTAAACCAGAAGACAATGAAAGAAGGATACTGAAAAAATTTGTGAATATTTGGAAATGAAACAGCACACCACTCAAGTAATCCACGGGTCAGAGAGAAGTCTCAAGAAAATATTTTGAACTGAATGAATTAGTAAAAAGTGACATGTCAATAAATTTCTGGGATATAACTATAGCATGCTTAGAGAGAAATTTATGGTATTAAATATATACATTTGGAAAGAAGAAAAGTGTCACATTAATGATGTAAGCATCTACTTAAGAAGTTAGGAAAAAAATAGCAAACTAAATCCAAAGAAAGCAGAAAGAAGGAAGCAGAGATAAGAGAAAAAATCAATTAAATTGAGAATAGAAAAACGAAAGAGGAAATCAATGAAACCAAAACTGTTTCTTAAAGAAAAAATTTAAAACATGGTTAAGACTCTAACAAGGCTGATCAAGAAAAGAGAATACATAAATTACCAATATCAGGAATGAAAGAGGGGTTATCATTGCCCTGGTAGGGGCATGCATATTCAGAATTGTTGTGTCTTCTTGGTGGATTGGCTCTTTTATCAGTATATAAATTTCTTCCTTGTCTCTGGCAATTTTCCTTGTTCTAATATCTGCTTTGTCTTATATTAATATATTCATGCCAGTTTTTTTAAAAATTAGTATTTGCATGGTATATCCTGTTCCATCTTATTATTTTTCAACTTATTTTTTATCATTAGGTTCAGATGGATTTTTAAAAAAGAATATAGTTTGATCTTTAAAAGTAACCAATCTGACAATCTCTGTCCTTTAACTGATATGTTTAGAACATTGGCATTTAGTGTATTTGGATATGGTTGGATTTAGGCTTATGATTGTATTAGTTTTCCTTTTATCCCTTTTGTTTTTCATATCTTTGTTTTTGGCTTCTTGTCTTCTGTTGATTTATTTGAATACTTAGAATTCTCCGTTTATCTGTAGTACTTTTCAATATGTCTCTTTGTACAGTGTTTCTCTTAGTGGTTGGTTAAAATATACGTATCAAACTTTGCACAATGTATTTAGAATTAATATTTTACCATTTCAGATAAAATTAAGAGACTAGAGGTCCCTTTACCTTTACCCATTTTGATGTAGTTGTCATATGAATTACATTTACCTACATTGAAATTCCATCAGTGTTATAATTTTTTCTTTCAGCAATCATATTACAACAACAAACTTTAGAGGCAAACCAGTCTATTTTACTTACTTAAATAGTTACAATTTCTGTTGCTCTTTCTTCATTCCTGATCTTCCAAGTTTCCTTCTGTTACTGCCTCCATTCTAATTGAAGATTTTTCTTTAGCATTTCTTTGCTAGTGACAGATTTTCTTAGTTTTCCTTCTTTATCTAAAAAGGTCTTTATTTCATCTTCATTCTGATGGATTTTTTTCTTTTTTTAAAAAAATTTTAATAATTGAAGATAGTTGATTTACAATACTGTGTTGTTTTCAAAAAAGTGATTTAGCATATAGATATATATGTATAAATATATATATTCTTTTTCAGATTATTTTCCATTATAGGCTATTACAAGATGTTGAATACAGTTTCCTGTGTTATACAGTAGTCTTGTTTATATATTTTGTATATGGTAGTGTGTATCTGTTAATCCCAAACTCTTAATTTATCTGAACCATCCCCCTTTCCTCTTTGCTAAACATGTTTGTTTTCTGTGTCTTGAGTCTGTTTCTGCTTTGTAAATAAGTTTATTTATATCATTTTTAAAATTCCAGATATAAGCAATATCATGTAATATTTGTCTTTCTCTATTTGACTTAGTTCACTTAGTATGATAATCTCTGGGTCTATCCATGGCAATATTTTGTTCTTTTTTATGGCTGAGTAATGTTCCATTGTGTATATATACCACATCTTTATCCACTTACCTGTTGCTTCCATGTCTTAGCTCTTGTAAATAGTGCTGCTGTGAACATTGGCATGCATGTATTTTTTGAACTATAGTTTTATCTGGATATATGCCTAGGAGTGGGATTGTTTGGTATCGGTAACTCAAGATTTTTTTAAGGAACCTGCATAAAGTTCTCCATAGTGGTTGTACCAATTTACATTCCCACCAACAGTGTAGGAGGTACCCTTTTCTTCTCCAGCATTTGTTATTTGTAGACTTTTTAATGATGGCCATTTTGACTGGTGTGAGGTGATACTTCATTTCTGTTTTGATTTGCATTTCTCTAATAATTAGTGATGTTGAGTATCTTTCCATGTGCCTGTTGGTTGTCTATATGTCATCTTTGGAGAAATATCTATTTCTGCCTTCTGCCCATTTTTTGATTGGGTTGTTTGTTTGTTTGCTAATTACATGCAGAGTTGTCTGAGCTGTTTGTATATTTTAGAAATTATGGTCTTGTAGGTGGCATCATATTTTCTCTCAGGCTGTAGTCTGTCTTTTCATTTTGTCTATGGTTACCTTTGCTGTGCAAAAGCTAATAAATTTTTATTAGGTTCCATTTGTTTATTTTTGCTTTTATTTGTTTTACTTTGGGAGACTGATTTAAGAAAACATTGATATGTCAGAGAGTGTTTTGCCTGCATTCTCTTCTAGGAATTTTATGGTGTCATGTCTTATATTTAAGTCTTTAGACATTTTGAGTTTATTTGTGTGTATGGTGTAAGGGTGTGTTCTAAGGTCATTAATTTACACGCAGCTGTCTAACTTTCTAACACCACTTGCTGAAGAGACTGCTTTTTCTCCATTGTGTATTCTTACTCTCTTTGTTGAAGATTAATTGGCTGTAGGTATGTGGGTTTATTTCTGGGCTCCCTATTCTGTTCTGTTGATCCCCATGTCTGTTTTTGTGCCAATACCATGCTCTTTTGATACTACTGAAGCCTTGTAGTATTGTTTGAAGTCTGGAAGAGTTATGCCTCCAGCTTTGCTCTTTTTCTTCAGGATTGTTTTGGCAATTCTGGGACTTTGGTGGTTCTATGTAAACTTTAGGATTATTTGTTCTACTTCTGTGAGAAATATCATGGGTAATTTGATAGTGAAAGTGAAAGTCACTCAGTCGTGTCTGACTCTTTGAGACCCCATGGACTGTATAGTTCACGAATTCTCCAGGCCAGAATACTGGAGTGGGTAGCCTTTCCTTTCTCCAGGGATCTTCCCAACCCAGGGATCAAACCCAAGTCTCCCACATTGCAGATGGATTCTTTATCAGCTGAACCAGAGGGAATATAGAGATGGCATTAAATCTGTAGATTGCTTTGGGTAGCATGGCCATTCTGACAGTACTAATTCTTCCAATGTTAAGAGCATAGATATCTCTCCATTTCTTTGAATCATCTTCAGTTTCATTTATCAGCATTTTATAGTTTTCAGTGTCTAAGTCTTTCACCTTCTTGGTTACTTTTTATTAAGGTAACCAAGGTATTTTTTCTAAATGTGATTTTAAATAGGACTTTTTTTTTTTTTTTGCTTTGTCTTTTTGATATTTCATTGCTAGCATAAAGAAATGCAATAGATTTCTGTATGTGAATCTTGTATCCTGATACCTTTCAGAATTTATCAGTTCTAATAATAGCTTTTGTGTGGAGTCTTCAGGGTTTCTTATGTATAGTATTGGGGCTTCCCTGGTGGCTCGGTGGTAAAGAATTTGCCTGCTAATGCAGGAGACACTGATCTGATTCCTGAGTTGGGAAAATCTCCTGGAGAAGGAAATGGCAACTGACTCCAGTATTCTTGCCTGGAAAACCCCATGGACAGAGGAGCCTGGTGGGCTATAGTCCATGGAGTCGCAAAGAGTCCAACATGATTTTGCAACTGAAGAACAACAGCGACAGCATATAGTATCATGTCATCTGCATATAAAGACAATTTAATCTCCTCTCTTCCAATTTGGATATTTTTTACTTGATTTTCTTGTCTGGTTGCTGTGGCTAGGACTTCTAGTACTATGTTGAATAGAAGTGGTGAGAGTGGGAATCCTTGTATTGTTCCAGAATTTAGTGGGAATGTTGGTAGCTTTTCAATGGTATTATGTTGGCTATAGGTTTGTCGTAAATGCCAGCCTGGCTGATGGATATTTTTGATAGAGAATTAAGTTGACAGTTCTTTTCTTTCAACACTTAAAAAAATGTCATTCAGGTGCAGGAAATGTGGCTAGAGGCCCCCACCATGTGTGCTTATGAAGGAGTGTATCAGTCCTGGCCAGGCCAAGTGCTGCCCAGGTGAGAGCAGTGGAGAGCTCAATGGCTATGGTCATGACTCTGGTAGTGGGCAGCTGGGATTAGGAGGAAGGAGATGCTGGCTTTGCAGTGAGCCTTGGCTGAGGTATCCAGAAGGGGCTTGGGTGAAGGTTGCTGACTTTGTCTTCAGCCGGGCAGGATGGTGAATCTGGAGCATAGGTTCTATGATGAGTGGTGATGGAGCAGATTCCATAGATGCTTTCAGTGCTTTCAACTAGGGGAAGACAGGGAATGATTGAAATGGCCTAGACTTCAGCAGGCAGGTACCAAAGCAGTTGGAAGGTGTATACAGGAGCCTGAGAGATAGAGACGGATTGGAGTCATGGCTTTTGTTTATGACCTTAGTGAGCTTTCAAAGACTTTGCTCCAGAATTAAATATATCTACCAAACACAGACAGAGCTAATAGAAAACAGACCTTGAATTATCCTCTTAGCTGAAAAGAGGGCCCAGAAGGGGCCAGTCCACACATATCCACTTCCTTCTAAACCTGTGATTCTCAGCCTTATCATAAGGATTCTGTAAAGCTCTTTAATATCTTAGAATGGAATTTACAGAAAACATAAATAAAAGCACTCTAGTTTGAATAAAAGGAGATTAAAAAATAATTTGAAATAAAATAATATGTATTTCAAAAATATAATTCCACTGTTTTCTGGACTCTGTATTTTGTTTTTGTCCCCCTATTTTTAACATTGAAGTTAGTTTCAAATATACAGCAAAATGATTCAGTTAGGTAAGTATGGACTCTATAGTTTTTGCAATAATGAAAATCCCACTTCACTTTTGTCCAGCCTCCACTGTGTAGTGTGATTTCCCCTGGCTACTTTTAAGATTTAAAAAGTTTTATCTCTGGTGTTCAGCATTTTCATTATGATACGTCTGAGTGTAGTTTTCTTTAAGTTTATCCTTTTTGGTTCACTGAGGTTCCTGGATCTGTAAATTTAAGGCTTTCATCAAATTTGGGTCTTTTTCAGTCCTTATTTAAATATTTTTTATAGCATTCTATTTTTCCTTTCCTTCTGGGATTCCAGTGCGATAAGACCTTTTGATATTGTTCCAATGGTCTCTGAGGCTTTGTTTATTTTTATACTTTTCCCCTATTGTGCAGACTAGATAATTTTTACTGAGCTGTTTTCAAGTTCACTGACACTGTCTTCTTTCATCCCCATTCTACTTCTGAATCTTTTTGATGAATTTTAAAATTTCTGTCCCTGTGTTTTTCAGCTATAGAATTTTCTTATTGTGTAGCTTCTGTTTCTTTCATGAGAATGTCTGTCATTCCATTTGTTTCTAGATTGTTTGTCCTTACTTCATGTGGCAGGGTTATGGTAGCTACCATCATTTTTTTTCTTCTTCTTTGTTTGATAATTCATTTGGGAGTCATTTCAGTGGTGGTATCTGTCGATTAAAAAAGTTTATCTCTGGTGTTCAGCATTTTCATTATGATGTGTCTGAAAAGATAATGTAATAGTATGATATTCTGCACCTGTAACGTATTATTATCACTTGATCCTGTGGTCTTTAATCTTGCAGTAGCAGAGCACAGCAAAGAAGGCAATAGCACCCCACTCCAGTGCTCTTGCCTGGAAAATCCCATGGATGGAGGAGCCTGGTGGGCTGCAGTCCATGGGGTCGTTCAGTCGG
>NW_024070212.1:50946966-51004466 GCF_014754425.2 Oryx dammah
GGAAATGGCAACCCACTCCAGTGTTCTTGCCTGGAGAATCCCAGGGACGGGAGAGCCTGGTGGGCTGCCATCTATGGGGTCGCACAGAGTCGGACACGACTGAAGCAACTTAGCAGCAGCAGCAGCAGCAGCAGCAGCAGCAGAGCACAGTCATTAAGCATGGACTCTGGAGTCAAACTGCATTGTTAAAATCTAGCTCTTCCACTTTCTTGTAGTGATTTTGGCCAAGTTAGTTAATCTTTCTTACCTTTCTATTTGTGAAATGAGAATACTAATCATACTTACTTCACATGAGGGTGGTGAGAGTTGACTGAATAACCCTACAGCTTAGAATAGTACATGGCATAAAGAAAAATTCTTTGTAAATGGGAGTTATTTTAATAGGTATTATCACTAAATATATTAATTATTATCATTTAATTATGTCAGTAGTTATTAGTAAATAATATATTAAATGCTTTAAAATATAATGTTTAAATATTAAATATGTTAAAATATTAATAACTAATAATAAACATAGTAAAGTTATCAAATATATTTTATAAAATATATCAATCATATTAGTCACCACTTTAAATAATAAAAGTATTATTAATAGTGGCAACGCAATAGCAATACATTTCTTATGTGGTGTAGAATTGCAACCCCTTCCTCCTACCTCACTTTCTCTCTACCCACTCTTCGTATCTTAGAGCCTATTCATTCTTCCCCAGGGATCAATTAAAAATATAATGCCTTTCATAAATTATTCTCTGTTTCTACCTACCCTCTGAAATTTCATTAGTTTACTTATATTTCTTTTATTTATTTATTTATTTTTTTAAAAATTTATTTTTTATTTTACTTTACAATTCTGTATTGGTTTTGCCATACATTGACATGAATCCACCACGGGTGTACATGCGTTCCCAAACATGAACCCCCCTCCCACCACCCTCCCCACAACATCTCTCTGGGTCATCCCCGCGTACCAGCCCCAAGCATGCAATATCCTGCATCGGACATAGACTGGCAATGGCATTTGCAACTCCTCCCTCTTTGTCTCCTGGTGAAAAGGTCTTATCTTGAACTGCATATGGTAGAAATTCAGTATCTGTTGACTGGATACATGAATTAAGAGCATTAATAGAACTTAGGCAGCATATTAAAAAGCAGAAACATTACTTTGCCAACAAAGGTCCATCTAGTCAAGGCTATGGTTTTTCCTGTGGTCATGTATGGATGTGAGAGTTGGACTGTGAAGAAAGCTGAACACAGAAGAATTGATGCTTTTGAACTGTGGTGTTGGAGAAGACTCTTGAGAGTCCCTTGGACTGCAAGGAGATCCAACCAGTCCATCCTAAAGGAGATCAGTCCTGAGTGTTCATTGGAAGGACTGATGCTGAAGCTGAAACTCCAGTACTTTGGCCACCTGATGTGAAGAGTTGACTCATTTGAAAAGACTCTGATGCTGGGAAAGATTGAGGGCAGGAGGAGAAGGGGATGGCAGAGGATGAGATGGCTGGATGGCATCACTGACTCAATGGACGTGGGTTTGGGTGGACTCTGGGAGTTGATGATGGACACGGAGGCCTGGCGTGCTGCGGTTCATGTGTGTCGCAGAGAGCTGGACACGCCTGAGTGACTGAACTGAACTGAACTGAACTGAATCTATTCAATTGCCTTACTCAGTTTCTCTCTAGTGACAGAGTGTTATTCTAATTCACAATAGGAGCTCCAAAAACAAAGATATCATCTACACAAAACAGCTTAATTTTTCTTTTATTTTTTATTTGTTTTTAATTTTTATTGGAGTATAATTATAATGTTGTTAGTTTCTACTGTATAACAAAGTGAATCAGCTATATGTATACAAATATCCCCTCCCTCTTGAACCTCCCTCTCACCCTTTCCCCTCCAACAGCTTAATTTTTCAGTTTTTCTTATTAGAAATCTGTGTTCATGGGGAACCTCTGACTTTTTTTCTTGGACAAAATAGTAGTCTTGTAGAGAGTAGCCCAGGGGAGTTGGAATGGTTTGAAAGCATGATAATGTGAAGTGGGGGCAATGTTACTTTAAATTTGTAGGTGGGAAAGTTATCTGTATATTTTAAAATTATTTTGGAACTCTTTTAAAGTGTGATTTAAAATTTTAGTGTAATCTACAAATTACATTAAAAAAAAGACATGCATCTCTTTGGATTCGAAGTAGACTTTGTTTTGTGCATGGTGGAGAATGGTTTTGAGCCTTGCATTTTGGTGGTCAGAAAAAGCTTATTTTCTGGTTGGACACAGAAACATCAGGTACTTTACCTCAAGATGTCAAGATGAGATGATGTTTTTCCCTCACTTCAAGAGTATAGGAATGAGTAACATGTATATAGCTCTTACAGTATGTGAATGGTGTGCTTTTTTGTTATCCAGAACACGTGGTTTTTCTCTTGTACAATGCAAGATAGTTGTAATTATCATAATACCTAGTCAGTTAGCTATTCTGTGAGACTATGTTTATGCAGAGTGTAGAGAGAACTTTATTTACAAACTTAATTCTCAAGAAAAAAAAACAAAAGCAAAAAGCTAAGCCAGCACATCATCTAATTCTCAATGTAAAATAATGCAGAAGTGTGGAAGATGAACATCTGATTTGTCACATCTGATACACTAATGTTTTATCCAAAAGGAAGAACACATTGTAACTTGCTCAGTCATCTGCATAAACACCACCTGGCCCTTTACAGGCACCTACTCAAGTAACAGGAGTCACCGAATGGCAGCTCTGCTCATAGCCCTTCCACTGGTAGAAATAGAAAAATCCCTTTTCTTTCCTTATAAACAAGGCATTTATATATCAAAGTAGCAGCATCTAACTCTTTTTTTTTTTCCAACAGCGTAAGATCTAGGTGATTAAAATGAAGTCACTGGAAGTTTCCATATTTGGGAATATATGATCACAAATTCCCTAGTTTCTGAACAGCTAAAAAAATTCATTATCTTTTAAAGAGGGTAGATCAAAACAGACCTTACGTGATAAGATATTTATTGCAACAAGAAGCCTCTTCACCCCCAGGTATATCACTTAGTAAGTCTTGCATTGGAATAGCTATAGTTTTTAGTGTAAAATATTTTGCCAGAGACCAGGTATATCACTTAGTAAGTCTTGCATTGGAATAGCTATAGTTTTTAGTGTAAATATTTTGCCAGAGATTGGAGATTTCCGCCCCCCCACCCCTGAACTGACACATTCTGGTTGTATGCCTCAGTGAGCATACCTTTGTGCTACATTACACACACGGAGGTAGCATCACATTTTCCAGTTGTACTAATATAGAAATGAGGAAACTGGATCACTAAAGTGTATTATACCAGTCTTACATGTTTTCAAAGGAAAGTAAGTGGGAGGGTGAATGACTGTAATAGGCTGTCATAAAAGGTTTGGAAAACCAAATCTCACTTGCTTTTAAATTTTATTTATTTAAATAGACTTTTACTTTAAAACTGATTTACATTTACAAAGGCAATACAGAGAGTTCCCATACCTCACACCAATTAATAGTATAGTTCATTATTAGCATCTTGTGTTAGGATGGTATTTTACACAATTAATGAGCCAATATTGATACACATCAGTACTGACTAAAGTCCATACTTTATTCAAATTTACTTACATTTTACCTAATATCTTTTTCTTCTGTTTAGTTATTATATCTTCTCGGATTCCTCCTTACTGTGATGGTTTCTCAAACTTTCCTTGTTTTTGATGTCCTTAACAGTTAATGAGGAGTGCTGGTCAGGTATCTTGTAAGATTTCACTTAGATAGAATTTGTCTGATTAATTTCTTGTAACTAAACTGAGCGGTACTGGTGCAAATATAGAAATATAGGTCAATGGAACATGCCTTTACATTTTAGATTCAAGTTGCTAACTAGAGGGTGTCAATTACCTTGTTTTCCCTATTGAGAAAATCCTGCCAGTCTCAGTGTATTTTTGTGAATAGAGGACAATTGAGTAAGTTAGTCTCCTGGGTGTACCAGCTTGTCGCTTTACTATTTTGAAAAGGAGATAGTGTTCAAGAGTTGTTGAATTCTGACTTTGACCATTCATTTATTGACTCCCTGTGGGACATCAGTGGACTCAAAAAATTCCTATCTTTAAGTATATCTTCCAGTCATCTGTCACCCTAAAATTTTTCCTGGGGCCACCTGGGAAGTGAGTCTGCAGCTCTTTTGTAATGGGTTTCTGGATCACCTGACCTGAGTTAGTGCTTCTATTAATAGGCTCCTTGTGCTCTTTTTTTTTGGTGGTGGAAGTGGTTGGACCCTCCCTGTTTTTGGATTTAATGCCTTGTGATATTATGCAGTGTAAGGCAGGCAACAATCTATGTCAACCCAAGGCAAATGTTTAATTTTGTTTATGTTGTTTAAGTGCATCTTTCATTTGGCATAGAATCTTGCCATAACTGTATCCCCTGATTCATGTTGGAAAGTGTGGCTGGATTAGGGAAGGAGAAGGATCTTAGTCTTTTTCCAATTTCTGCTGCAGGCTGCACAGTAATTTCATTCATTCATTTGTCCTACTAAAAAGTTTAAAGTTCCTACTATGCGAGAGTGTTGGGGAGAGAATAATGAAAAGTAGACATGGTCTCTGCTGTCATGCTTTATGCTTTATAGTCTAATAAGTTTGAACAAATATTCATGATTCTAGAAATAACTGGTAAGGTTTCTGCTTCAGGGTCAGGGGCAGGGTATTATGAAATTAATGTGAAATTGCATTAAAAAGTACGTAATATATTGATACACTAAGCATTATGTTACATGTCATCTCATGTTAATCAAACTATTTTAATTTGCAAGCTTACCAATTAGGTACTATTCATCTAATTTTTCAGATAAGGAAATTGTTAGACAAGTCCCATAATTTTCCCAGTTGTTTGACAATTACCCAGGTCTGTCTGACAGTAAAGTCTAATTGCTGAGTACTTGTACTCATGAACTAAACAATCTACCTCTGCAAAGTGTATCTAAATTTATGTTATTTAGGTGAGTAAATAAAAAATATTATTTACTTTAAAATTTTTATTTAATCATTTTTATTATTATTATGTTTTTGAGTGCACTGGGTCTTCATTGCAGCCTGCACGCTCTTTGTTGCAGGTTTTCCTCTAGTTGCAGTGTGGTGTGTGGGCTCTAGGGCCTGCAGGCTTAGTAGTTGCAAGGTGAGGGCCTTTCTAGTTGTGGCACATGGGCTGAGTTCCCCTGTGGCATGTGGGATCTTAGTTTCCTGACCAGGGAACAAACTGGTGTCCCTGACATTGAAAGGTGAATTCTTAACCACTGGACCATCAGAGAAGTCCCCAAAAGTAGTATTTACTTTTGACGGTGACCAAAAGTTGTAAACTCAAACATCTACAAAGAAACCCGGCAGGTAGGTCTCATAATATGGTGAAGCAAGAGGGAGTGATAGGGACTTGTAGTAAATTTAAACTTACATCCTTTGTTTGAATCTTCCTGGTGATTGCTTCTGTGTGAGGGCCCAGGGATTGTGTCAATGCTAGACTATGTAGCACCTTTATGCAAATTAGAAGACGATCCTCCTTCCTTTTAGTGGATATATGCCTGGCATGGCAAGTGAGTGTATGTCGTGTATCAGCCCCAATTACCATTTAGGCTGATTCTCTGTGCAAGGCATAGCTGATAGAGTCTTTTTTAAGAGAAGCTTGAGTATCTGGATTTTTAAAGCGACATTTCTTGATTTTGGGGTGCTTCCCTGGTGGCCCATCTGGTAAAGAATCCGCCTGCAATGTGGGAGACCTGGATTTAGTCCCTGGGTTGGGAAGATCCCCTGGAGAAGGGAACGGCTACCCACTCCAGTATTCTGGCCTGGAGAATTCCATGGACTGTATAGTCCATGGGGTCGCAAGGAGTTGGACATGACTGAGCGACTTTCACGTTTACTTTTCTTGATTTTTAAGTGTTGGCAGTGAATTTAGAGTTTTAAAAAACTACTCTGTGTGTCAAATAAAACTCACCTATATGTTGGATTTGGTCTGCTGGCTATCATTCGAAACTTCTGAATTATAGGCGGAGGCTCAGAAGTGAAAAGTGATAGTTTTTATTTATTTGGTCATTATGTTCATTAAAAGTCTAGAGACAAAAGTTTTCAATTTTGTTCTGATCCCAGAAGTAAGAAGCTTTTAAAGTATCTGAATCCTAAAGGCGAATGTGAAGAGAAATCATCTTTGTCTCTGAGAAATCTAGCTGTATGAGCATGAAACCTTCTTAAGTGTTTTGTTATTTGGTAATTACTTATCTCTAACATGAATACTTAGAAGTTGAATTTACCAAGGTTAATTGTGAAAAGTAAGTGGAACTTGTATAAAAGTCAAATTACCTTGAACTTTTCTTTAAGAGGTAGACTATTAGTCATGGCCTCTGAATATATTATAATATTTAATGATGCTAAGAGGTTGAGCTAAGAATCACAAGAATCACATCAGAGAAAATTTACATTATCTCACATAAAAGAATTTGCCTTCCACATGGATTTAGATTGTCCCTAAATAATTTTCCCATTGTCTAAGGTACTTATTGTTTATTTTAAGTTTTGTCTTTTTAGTGACTCATTCTTTTATGTTACTTTATTTAAGCAAATAAAACCAAACCATGCCTTGGCAATGGAAGATATGAATCACAGTGAAAGGGATAGGTACCAAAAGTATACCCAACAACCTTTGTGCCTTCTGAGCTGGTTTAGTTCAGTTCAGTCTCTCAGTCGTGTCTGACTCTTTGTGACCCCATGGACTGCAGCATGCCAGGCTTCCCTGTCCGTCACCAACTTCCGGGGCTTGCTCAAACTCAAGTCCATTGAGTCGGTGATGCCATCCAACCATATCATCCTCTGTCATCCCTTTCTCCTCCTGCCTTCAATTTTTCCCAGCATCAGGGTCTTTCCCAATGAGTCAGTTCTTTGCATCAGGTAGCCAAAGTACTAGAGTTTCTGCTTCAGCATCAGTCCTTCCAATGAATATTCAGGACTGATTTCCTTTAGGATTGACTGGTTTGATCTCCTCGCAGTCCAAGGGACTCTCAAGAGTCTTATCCAACACCACAGTTCAAAAGGATCAATTCTTCATCACTCCACTTTATACTCCAACTCTCACATCCATACATGACTACTAGAAAAACTATAGCTTTGACTAGATGGACTTTTGTTGGCAAAGTAATGTCTCTGCTTTTTAATATGCTGTCTAGGTTGGTCATAGCTTTTCTTCCAAGGAGCAAGTATCTTTTAATTTCATTTCTGAGCTGGTACTTCAGGGAAACCTTATCTTGAGAAATGATGGGAAGTTGTCCCCTGGTATCTCAGCTGATAAAGAATCCACCTGGAATGCAGGAGAACTGGGCTTGATCCCTGGGTTGGGAAGATCCTCTGCAGAAGGGGACGGCTACCCACTCCAGTATCTTTGCCTGGAGAATTCCATGAACAGTATAGTCCACGAGATCTCAAAGAGTCAGGCAGGGCTGAGTGACTTTCACTTTCACTGCCCAGAGATGGGGAGAACAAATTGATACATTTTATACAAATGGGAAGAAAATTCCAGGTCCATGTGAGTGGTTACTAATGACCTCTTTTGATGAAATGTAGTTCTCAGAGACTAGAGTTATTTGGTCCTTATGTAGTCTCACAGTACTTCTGTGAAGTTCCATACACATGAAATCCTTTTTTATCTTTGGGTAAAGTAGAGCATAGTTTACTGGGAACACTGTATTTTACTCCTTCATGCCTGCAAATGAAACTTGTATAACTCTATGCCTAAGCTCTTAATGAACTGAAACTGCAAAACTGCAAAAATTTGAGCTACACTCATGAAATTGCTGTAAATATATCTAGTTGTATCGATGCTAATGCATTCTGGAGAAGTGTCATTTTTGTTTAGAGGGAATCCTAAAATTAATCTTGATTGGATTCCCAAAAGCTGACACTAAAGTGAATAGGTTTCACCAGAAAATAAGTAGAAACTACAAAGTAAGTACATAGTTATTGATCTTTTTGCCTGTAACATTCAGCTTCTTGATTATTATGACCTCTTAAGACATATATATATTTTTTGTTAAAAAAAATTATCAGTGAAGTAAGCCTGTTAGGATATTCAGCTTTAGCTTTTCTCCCAATGTTATTTTTGACTAGAACATTAGAACTGGAAGGAATCTTAGTAATTCATTTGATTTCCAAACTGTGGTACTTGGAACCCCACCTTGCTTTGACATGTTTCAGGTTTCCTATGAGAGTTTAATTCAATTTTCATTAAAAAATATGTGGTTAATTCTCAGTTATCTAGGCTATCATAGGCAGTAAGAGGAAGCTGTTATTATAGGACTTCAGAACCCCAGCCACATTTCAGCCAAGGCAGCTTAAATTCATTCATTAATTTATTAAGTAAGTATTTATCTAGAACTTATGATATGACTGGATTCCCTGGTGGCTCAGATGGTAAAGAATCTGCCTGCAATGTGGGAGATCTGGGTTTGATCCTCGGGTTGAGAAGATTCCCTGGAGAAGGGAAAGATTACCCAACTCCAGTATTCTGGCCTGGAGAATTCCATGGACAGAGGAACCTGGCAGGCTATATAGTCCATAGGATCACAAAGAGTTGGACACAACTGAGCGACTTTCACTGTCACTTTACTTTATGAGATGGGCAGGTACTATTTCAGGTGCTGGGAGTAAATTGGTCCAAAAAGTAGACAAAGTCTGTGGGCTTCTAGAGCTTTTATTATGTGATAGAGAGGGAGCAGGGGACAAGGACAGATCTCCAGTGAGCATGCTTGAAAAATAACTAGAAGGCCTGGAGCACCTTCCTACAATGTATGTCTAGTAGTTAAATTCTGGTCACTGTTCCAGAGTACAGTGAACAAATAAGAGAAAGCTAAGAGATGAGGTCAGAGAAGTATCAGGGCAAGAACACATAGGTCTTTGTAGGTATGATAAGGAGTTTGGATTTTATTAGAAGTGCAATGGGGGTATGGTATGATCTGATTTGTGATTTTAAAGGGTCATTCTGGCCTCTGTGTGGCCAATAGCCCACAGTGTGGCCAGAGTGGAAGCAGTAAAGGGTTTTAGGAGACTTAGTTTTCCACCTCTAGCCATGATGCAGTAGGTTGTGTCAAGGCAGTGTTCCTACTGAAAACAATTATAAAAATCTGGATAAATTTCAAAACAATTTAAAAAGCAACAGTGGGCTCTGGGAGGAATGAGGACAAGATGGACTCTAATTTCAGAAAGGAAAGCTGATGATCAGGAGCCATTTCCCTCGCTGAGGGCATTTGATGGTTCAGGGCATGGCCTAAGGATCAGAATTTGGCTCAGGCTGAAGGCTGCTTCTAGGAAAATAAAGCTTTTAGTGGTTGTGTGGATCCAGAGTGACAAAATTCAAGACTGGAGGGATATAAGATGCATGGCCTGTTTTCCCCATAAGACACCTGCTGAACTTGGAGGCTTCACGTGTGATTAAAAAGCTTAAGAGTGAACTATCTTATAGATTTGTGATGCTTAGGAAACAAAGACTCTTCCAGGAAGGAGGCTCCAAAACAAAACAAAGGATGAAATCCTTAGGAGTGGTGAACTAATTCACAGTTACTTTTCATCTGGCACACTTAATCAAAGCTGGGTGCATCTAGAGGTCAGAAATCTAGACCTGACCTTCCGCAGAGGACCCTTCTTGGGAAGTGAAAAACTAACAGAAATTTTGACTTTTGTGGGCTGGAATAGCAAAATTGGAGACTTAAGGAGACTCAGATACATAACTGATCTTCCCTTGAAGACATTTGCCACATTTGAAGCTGTGTGGAGGAGGAAGATAAAGAACTAAGCTGTAAACATCTGAAGGGCAGAAGTGAATTTCCCTTTATCTTTCAGATTTAGGAAGTCAAAGTCCTCCCAGTTTGTAGTTAAAAGCCCTAGAGAGCTATTTAGGGTCAAGTATAACTAGATTGAATTTAACAAAACTATCACAGCCCCAATCCAACTCAATCCCTGACTGATTTGAAAATAATTAGTTCCTCTAATAGTTATTCTTGGGCTTCCCAGGTGTCTCTAGTGATAAAAGAACTTACCTGCCAATGCAGGAGACATAAGAGACCTGGGTTCAATCCTTGGGTTGGGAAGATCCCCCAAAGGAAGGCATGGCAACCCACAACCATTCCCACTGGAGAGGAGAATCCTGGAGAATCCCATGGATAGAGGAGCCTGGTTGGCTACAGTCCATAGGGTTGCAAAGAGTCAGACGTGACCGAAGCAACTTAGAACATGTGCATGCAATAGCTGTCCTTACTATTCTCAAAGAGGAAAGCCTTTCTGGTAGAAGATAACATTATGTGAAGGCTCTGTCATTTTTGTTTTTAATCAGAAGACAGGATAATGGAAAATACCCAAGCATAAAGAGAAAAATAATAGAAAAACAGATAAGGGCAATGTAGAACATTCTGAAATGGACATGTAATTGAAGTTCCATAAGGAGAGGAGAAGAGAATACACTGTAAGTAATATTCAAAGAGTTAATGGCTAACAATTTTCTAAAGCTTTTAAGACATAAATCCATAGATTTATGTGGCATAATGCAATGAAAACAATACCAGTCATTGCATATATAAAACTGCTAAAAAGCTAGTAAGTAGAGAAAATCTTAATTCAGCTGGAGAAAGACATTACTTTCACAGGAACATCAGTAAGACCTACATATGACTTGTCAACTGAGACCAAAGAAGTCAGAAGGCAGTGGAATAGCATCTTTAACATGCAGAAAGAAAAAACTGCAGAAGTCAATACCCAGTGAAAATAAATTTGAGAAATTAGCATGAAATAAAGAAATTTGCAGACAAATAAAATTGGAGGGAATTTTTTTCCCACCAGGCCTATATTAAATAGTTAAGGGATTTCTTCAGAGAGAAGCATATGGATTCAATAGGGAATGACAGGGGAAATACGCAGGTAAATAGAAATGAATATTGTCTGTATAGAACAATAATAGTAATATCTTTTGGAGTCTTAAACTGATGTTTAATTAGGTGCATGATAAAAATAATGCAAACAGCAAGAGAGGATAAATAGAATTAAAGTATTCTAGTTTTCTAGCAGTATTAGAAAATAATAAGGTAATAATTTATACTAGAATGTAATAACTCAAGTATTCATGATGTAATCTATGTAATCTGTATAAGAATAATGAAAAAAACTAGTATAATAATTATCAGAGGAAAAGATGCAAAATATATTTGATTAATCCAACAAATGAAAGAAAGGAGAATAAAAAGAATATAAAACAGTAAAATAGAAAACAAATGGTAAAATCATAGCTATAAACCTACTATATCAATAACTGTATTGTAAGTAAATGAACTAAATACTCCATGTAAAAGAGTGAGATTGTAAGACTGGATAAAAATACAAACAACTGTGTGCTGATTACAAAGTTTAAAGGATGCAAATATTCAAGGACATAAGGTAAAAGTAAATGGATAAGAAAATATAAGCTTAGGAACACCAAGTGATACTTATTTATAACAAAGTTATATATTTACTGGTATCAGACAAAATAGACCTGTAAATTCAGAAGCATTATAAGAGATTAGAGGGCCATTTCATAATTGTAAGGAAGCAATCCAACAGGAAGCAGGCTATTGCAGCAATCCATGCCAGAGATGATGGTGAACTGGACTGGAAAGACAACTGTAGATCTAAGAAGAAGTAGTCAAATTCTGGATATATATTGTGGGCAGGTGCCAATAGGATTGATGTTGCATTTGATATGGGATGTGAAAAAAAGAGAAGTATCAAGGATTCCAAGGTTTTTTTCTTGACAAGCTTGTTGAAAGGCTGTGTTGTTTACTGAAATGGGGAGGTTTATTGAGATGTGGAGTTAGGAAAGAGAAATAAAACTTTCATTTGGCCAAGTGGAATAGGATTTGGAGAAATAGCAGCAATTCACTTCTGTTCATTCAGTGCAGTGCTATTGAGAAGGAATTTGGACACACAGAAAAATATCCAAAATCATTGCAGATGGTGATTGCAGCCATGAAATTAAAAGACGCTTACTCCTTGGAAGGAAAGTTATGACCAACCTAGACAGTGTACACCCGTGGTGGATTCATGTCAATGTATGGCAAAACCAATACAGAATTGTAAAGTAAAATAAAAAATAAATAAATTAAAAAAAAAAAAAGCAGAGACATTACTTTGTCAACAAAGGTCCGTCTCGTCAAGGCTATGGTTTTTCCAGTAGTAATGTATGGATGTGAGAGTTGGACTGTGAAGAAAGCTGAGCACAGAAGACTTGATGCTTTTGAACTGTGGTGTTGGAGAAGACTCTTGAGAGTCCCTTGGACTGCAAGGAGATCCAACCAGTCCATCCTAAAGGAAATCAATCCTGGGTGTTCATTGGAAGGACTGAGGCTGAAGCTGAAACTCCAATACTTTGGCCACCTGATGCAAAGAACTGACTCATTGGAAAAGACCCTGATGCTGGGAAAGATTGAGGGCAGGAGGAGAAGGGGACGACAGAGGATGAGATGGTTGGATGGCATCACTGACTCAATGAACGTGGGTTTGGGTGGACTCCAGGAGTTGGTGATGGATAAGGAGGCCTAGCATGCTGCGGTTCATGGGATCACAAAGAGTCAGACACAACTGAGCGACTGAACTGAACTGAACTTGGACACACAAATCTCTAACTTAGTGTAATGCCCTCATTTTTACAGATGAAGATATAGAGGCTTCAAAGCTTACTTAAGCTTACTTACATACTTACCATAGCAAATAAATGGCAGAGCCAGAACTAAAATCTAATCTTTTGGACTAAGTCTAGAGTCTAAAACTATACTGTATGCAATTTCTAAAATTGCTTTGTTGAATAGCAGAATATATTTCAAATGGAATAGCAATAGTTATTAAAACGTATTGAGTACATTATATGCTAGGTATTGTGCTAAATACTTGTTACTTTTCTCTTTAAACTTTTTTAAGAGCCCTTATTTTTGTTGTTGTACATTATATTCTTAGTATTTATTTATCTAGTAACTTTTTTGTGTGTGAAGTTGTTTATTTGAATTTTATTGATTTAATAATTTGGTCTGCATTTAATTTATACTTTTATTTTGGCATTATAGATGTTTAAGAGTTACAAGCTTACATTTATAGTTTTTTTTTTAATTAATTAATTTATTTTAATTGGAGGCTAATTACTTTACAATATTGTGGTGGTTTTTAGCCATACATTGACATGAATCAACCATGGATGTACATGTGTCCCCCCATCTTGAACCCCTCCCACCTCCCTCCCCACTGCATCCCTCTGGGTTGTCTCAGAGCACTGGCTTTGAGTGCCCTGCTTCATGCATCGAACTTGCACTGGTCATCTATTTTATATATGGTAACATACATGTTTCAGTGCTATTCTCTCAAATCATCCCACTCTTGCCTTCTCCCACATAGTCCAAAAGTCTGTTCTTTGCATCTGTGTTTCTTTTGCTTTCTTGCATATAGGGGTCCTTGTTACCGTCTTTCTAAATTCCATACATGTGTGTTAATATACTGTATTGGTGTTTCTCTTTCTGATTTACTTCACTCTGTATAATAGGCTCCAGTCCACCTCATTAGAACTGACTCAAATGCATTCTTTTTTATAGCTGAGTAATATCCCATTGTGTATAAGTACCACAACTTCCTTATCCATTTGTCTGCTGATGGACATCTAGGTTGCTTCTGTGTCCTAGCTATTGTAAACAGAGCTGCAATGAATATTAGGGTACATATGTCTCTTTCAGTTCTGGTTTCCTCAATGTGTATGGCCAGCAGTATTTCCAGCTTTTTAAGGAATCTCCACACTGTTTTCCATAGTGGCTGTACTAGTTTGCATCTCATCAACAGTGCAAGAGGGTTCCCTTTTCTCCACATCCTCTCCAACATTTATTTTTTGTAGACTTTTTGATGGCAGCTGTTCTGACTGACGTGAGATGGTACCTCAAACTCATTGTGGGTTTGATTTTCATTTTTCTGGTAGTGAGTGATGTTGAGCACCTTTTCATGTGTTTGTTAGCCATCTGTATGTCTTCTTTGGAGAAATGTCTGTTTAGTTCTTTGGCCCACTTTTTGATTGGGTCATTTATTTTTCTGGTATTGAGCTGCATGAGCTGCTTGTATATTTTGGAGATTAATTCCTTGTCAGTTGTTTCGTTTGCTGTTATTTTCTCCCATTCTGAAGGCTGCCTTTTCACTTTGCTTATAGTTTCCTTTGTTGTGCAAAAGCTTTTAAGTTTAATTAGGTCCCATTTGTTTATTTTTGTTTTTATTTCCATTACTCTGAGATGGGTCATAGAGGATCTTGCTGTGATTTATGTAGAGAATGTTCTGCATAAGTTTTCCTCTAAGAGTTTTATAGTTTCTGGTCTTACATTTGGATCTTTAATCCATTTTGAGTTTATTTTTGTGTATGGTGTTAGAATGTATTCTAGTTTCATTCTTTTACAGGTGGTTGACCAGTTTTCCCAGCACCACTTGTTAAAGAGATTATCTTTTCTCTATTGTATATTTTTGCCTCCTTTGTCAAAGATAAGATGTCTATAGGTGTGTGGGTTTATCTCTGAAGAGCCCTCATTTTTATAGATGAGAACACTGAGCTTTTGAGTTTGAGTACCTTTCCTGAGCTCATACAGTTGGTGAAACTAGTTAAACAACGGGGAGTTGGACTCTTGTACCCATGCTTCCCTTTTCCTGGTATGATAGAAAATAGATACTCAGACTGTTGTGTCCCACTTCATTTCCTTGATTCTTTCATGTGTTTATGGTTGGTCTGTACAGAGATTATTTAATATTTTGGGCCTCCAGTTTTTCCTTTAGATTTTAAATTTGACTGAGGAGTCATTTCCATCTAGTACATTTAGGGAACTTATTACATAAGGCTCTTTTTCTAGGGTCCAAGATGAATGTTTTACCAGGATGCAGGGATGACTTCTGAAATTTCAGTGGCTGTAACTGCTGTCTTTTTGGAACAAAGAAGTAGTTAGAAATCATTTGTAGTAGTAAAAGCCTCCTCTTTTTTTATGATATAAGAGCCTTTTTGTTTTTGTTGACCTCTGAAAACTACAGAGAAAGTAAAGTGAAACCAGCAAAAAAAAAAAAAAAAAAAAAAATCAGAAAACCCAACACTTCAACAGAATTACCTCCCCAACCCAAACTGAAACATCCTCAGAAGAAGGGAGCATTTTTCTTTTTTTTTTTCTTGTCTTTAATCTGAAAGGCAGTGTAAAAGCCTAGGTAGTCTCTGGGACTACTTTAATCAACTTAATGTACCCTGCACAATTTCAGGCTTTGGTCTAGTACAAAGAGACATTCAGAGATGAGCCAAGGAGTGAGTGCTTTCTTGGGGCATTGGACTAAAAACTGCTCTATGTGATAGGAGGAGAGGTCCAAGAGGAGTCAACTGTGTGGTCCATTTTGCCTGGATTGATTCAGTCTGGAAATGGGTTATGTTACTAAAGGTGTGGCAGCAAAAGCCAGCTGGTCCCTCCATCTAGCATGATTTCCTTTACTAGGCGCTTGTAAGAAAAAAAGTGTACGGTGATGTACCTTTGTTAGTTCAAAGGTTTTTACCACTTTATTTTAAAGCTGCATTGTTAATTCACAGGACTTAAAATATGTATGGCTGTCCCTTTCATTTTATCATTCTGAAATAAATCAAAGACAAAATTTTTTTCTTCCCAATGAGCTTATCTGTTTGAAATCATGGGGTGTTTGTACCTATGGTCTCCTAATTACTCAACTGAATCTTTGTGCTTTCAGTGGGAGTTGGTGAGGCATTGTTCTTTCTTAGCGTTGGAAAGAACTTTTGCAAAAAGGCAGATTGCTCTCTCTCTTTGGAGTAATTACAGTTTAGTTTATTGTAAAATGAAACAGAGAAAGCTACAAGTACATTTTTTAAAATATCTAAAAGACTTAATCTCCCCGTTCCTTTTCAATTAAAGTTGAGTACTCTATCTCACTATAATCTCAACCCTTGAGTATTTTCATCCAAAACTTTTGCTTTAACGAAACTTCTGGCTAAATTAAACAGGTTTTGAGCATAGGCATTGTATGCTATGTGGGATTATGCTAGCAAACATGAAGATTTTAGCTGCACAACTAAAATAATACTCTCATGAACAATACTGATTGCTGTTTGCTATTATTAGCCTGAGGAATTTTTCCTGAAGGCACATATCTCATATTGTGAATTGCTTGCTCCCTGGAGTATCTAAGTACCATATTTTCTGACACACAATCCATACTTTAAAGTCTATCTTTTATCCATTCAATACGGTTTAAAGTATGATTTCAGTGACTGACAGTTTATTAATAAGGAGAAATGCTCATTTTTTAAGAAAACTGGGAAAACAGAATAATCTTTTACTAGTACAAAAACATTGGTGACATTACCCAGTTTCCCAAAGAAATATTTTGTTCATCATATCTTGAAATGTGAATCAAAACACTCATGACAGGTGAATGAAGAGAGAAAAATTAAGGTATGGGCACAAACAAAAGTAGCATTAATAATTCAGGTAAATAAAATTTGTATACAAAAGAAAACTGTCAAGGTGATGGAGAATGTTTTTGCAAGTACAGGACATTTAGGCAACAGGAAAATGAGTAGAAGTTTGAATGTTTTACATTTCGCATAAGGCCTTTGTATAGTTTGAGTTTTCCTAATTCTATTGTTCAGCAAACATGTTTACTACTGACCTATAATCTTTCCTAGGTTAAATGAATTGGAGTTTTTCTTTTATTGACATTGCAGCAATTTTAAAGAATTAACGACAGGTAGATTGTAAACTGTTCTTTAATATTTTATGATTAAAACCATTATTTTCTTGCTTGAGTCATTTATACTAATTTTGTCCTATCTCATTGTTAGTACCTCTCAGTAGGCCTCTCTGTGTACATGGCTGTTTTCATTTTTAAGACATAGCATAAAAACATTACTCACCAAAGGTATATTTGGGTGGAAGTTAGGAGAGCAGTTTGTATCAACAAGAATAAAAAAATGCATTGACAAGAATTACTGTTTTCAAGAAAGACCTTATTTTAGGCTGGAGGAGTTGTCATTACCTGCATGAGAATGACACCTGCTTTTTTTTTTTTAGTTTGCTTTGTTTATTTGACAAATATTTACTGGGAGCACATTAAGTATGTGGAAATATGATACAACTCTAGGATAAGACAATGAGAGATAATATAAAGAGCAGTGGGACTAAGTTAAATAACACCAAGGAATAATGAAAGTTAAGTAGAGGAGGGGACAAAAATACTTCCAGAAGAGGGAACAATGTGGGCTCTACATGGGGAAATGGGGAGCCTACAGGTGTTTGGAGTAGCTGAGTTGTGTTGTGGAAGGATAAGGGAAAGAAAGCGTGGAGAGGTGGTAGATGAGGCAGGCAGGGGCCAGATTACCGTTATATAAGAAGAAGACAAGGAACTGTTGAAGGATTTTAAGCAAGGAAATGGCTGATCACATTGGGGCTATTGAAGGATCACCTTGGCAATTGTGTAGAATATGATTCAAGAGAAATATATGCAGAGTTAGTAAGAAAGACATTGAGTAATCTGGTGGAGGTATGATAACTGTGTTAATTAATGGAAAGGGGATGGTGGGTTGGGTATAGATTGTGAGCAGTTTAGGAGGTAGAATTGATAATCATTTGGTGACTTGAAGTAGAGGGTAGGGGGAAAGCTAGAATTTTGTGTAGCTTTTAGGTTTCTGACTCAACAGCCTGGATGAGATATGGTGGAATCAGGCAGTGTAGGAACAGAAACATGTTTGATGGCAGTGGTAGTGGTGGGTGAGATAGCCAGACCAGAAGCTTAGATTTAGACTTGTTGAATTTTAACCTCAATGTCCCAGTGCCAAGAGAGAATTCTAGGTCAAGGATATAGATTTGGGAATTTTTTATTTCTAATATAGCAAATGCTTCATATGAAGATATGCAGCTTCTAAAAATAGCCTTTCAGTATTTTATTTTTTAAGTGGAAAATTGCATACATGTGGTAAACAAGTTAATCACATGTATACAATAAAAATATCTTCTTCCCATTCTAGACTCACAATTCCTCTCTCCAGATGTTGCTATTGTTAAATATTTCCAGAAATGCACTCAACATTTTCTTTCCAAGTACAAGCATAGATGTCTGTGTGTGTACAAATAGGTGTGAATGGAATAAATATAAATATACATGTTTAAATAGAAATGGTAGCATGTTGTATTTACTCTTCTGAACATTATTTGTTTTTGTTTTTCAGTATGTCTTGGAGATCATGCCGTATCAGTGCATTATCCTTTAATAAAGGGACCTAATTTGTTAAGTCATTTTTAAGACTGATGATTTCTTCTTCCAGTTTTTATGATACAAAGTGCTTTAGTGAACATCTTTGCACAATAGCTTGGTTTATTTTCTCTCCTCCCTGGAGATAGATTGGTTTACTGAAGAACCACTAGTATCAGTGTCTTTAGGACTTTCCTCTTGGACTAGTCACACTCTAGTGGGGTTACAAAGATGCCTACAATCTTCTGCCTGGAGGGCAAATGCATGACTGCCAATATTTTGAGGGCCAAGGAGATAAGTATGTTTTAAGTACAGCATTCCTCCAGTGATAAAGCTGGCTTAAAATTCAACATTCAAAAAATTAAGATCATGGCATCTGGTCCCATTATTTCATGGCAAAGAGCTGGAGAAAAAAAATGAAAACAGTGACAGATTTTATTTTCTTGGGCTCCAAAATTATGGCAGATGGTGACTTTAGCCATGAAATTAAAGGATGCTTGTTCCTTGGGAGAAAAGCTATGACAAACCTAGACAGCATATTAAAAGGCAGAGACATCACTTTGCCAACAAAGCTCTAAAGCTGTGGCTTTTCCAGTAGTCATGTATGGATGTGAGAGTCGGACCATAAGGAAGGTGAGTGCCGAAGAATTGATGCTTTCAAATTGTAGTGCTAAAGAAGACTCTTGAGAGTCCTTTGGACAACAAGGAGATCAAATCAGTCAATCCTAAAGGAAATCAGTCCTTAATATTCACTGGAAGGACTGATGCTGAAGCTGAAATTCCAACACTTTGGCCACCTGATATGAAGAGCTGACTCATTGGAAAAGACCCTGATCCTGGGAAAGATTGAGGGCAGGAGGAGAAGAGGGTGATAGAGGATGAGATGGTTGGATAGCATCACTGACTCAATGGACATGAGTTTGAGCAAACTCTGGGAGAGAGTGAAGGACAGGGAAGCCTAGTGTGCTGCAGTCCATGGGTTGCAAAGACTGAATGACTGAATAGCAACAACCTGCTCTCAACTGGACCTGGTATTTCTTGTTCATGGACCCTGTTACCCACTCTGTTTGCTTCTTCTGTAGCATTAATTTCATCTTTTTTCTTAGATGAGAGAGGAGCAGGAGTGGAGGAGATGTGGGGATCCAATTTTGTGTCTTAAACCAAGGTTTCAGACAGTCCTTTTTTAAAGTCACTTTCCCCACTTCACCTTGCTTGCAGAAGGACCCTGGAATTCTTACTCTCAATCATTGCAGGGAATCTGCTTTATCAATTATGTTGGTTCACTGCTTTCTTTACTACTAGTTTGAGAGTCAAGTGTTGTAGGGTCTGCTGTGTCCCTTACCATTCTCAGTTTATTTACCAGTGTCCAAAAATATTGCCATCTTTCATGATTACCATATCTCATTTAAAATAAGTGATGTTTCTGGAGGGAGCAAAAGTGGTAGGTGTATGTTCAGTCTTGACCTTTTATTTGTTGGTCTATGTAGTCCCTCTAACTTGCAAATTTCTCATCTGTGAAAAGGAATAATATGACTCAGATGGTAAAGAATCTGCCTGCAATGTGGGAGACCAGGGTTCAATCCCTGGGTTGGGAAGATCCACTAGAGAAGGAAATGGCAACCCACTCCAGTATGCTTGCCTGGAGAACTCCATGGAAAAAGGAACCTAGCGGGCTACAGTCTACAGGGTCACAAAGAATCAGACTCAACTGAGGGAATAACACTTTCACTTCAAAGACAGACATTACCAATGGGTTGGACCAGTTGCTATTTTTACTGTGGGTGCTGGGTCAGAGATTAAGACACAGTAGACAGAAGACACAGTATTTAAAACACTGCCCAGCTCCTCTGATTGAATCAGGTTTGTGTGCCTTAGTCTCTTTACTGGAGAGATGATAAAGTGATTAACTCACTCTTTTATCGGGAATCCTAAAATGTTAGTATGTCACTATGTGTAGGTCTTCCCTCTTGGGCTAGTTGGAAATTTCTCATATTCTACTTGGGAATGGAAACTTATTGCTAGGCCTTGGAGCTCTAAACAGATTAAAGGCACAGTGAGCGTTGTTCTTCATTCTGTAGGTTTGAGCAGAGGCCCTGTTCTTTGTCACGTCATTCCTGTCTTCAGCTACGTCAGTGTCCCTGAGTCTGGGAGCTCTCAGGTTCAATCTTGCTGAGGAGAAAAGCCTCTTATCTTCTGCTGGGGTGGGAAGGAGCAGCTTCATGCCTCTGTAGGTTGTAGGAGGAGTTCTAGGAATTGAATTCCTTTTAAATCAATGTGCCTCTCAAACTTTGATGTGTTTACAAGTCACCTGGGAATCTTGTTCAGGTATCCAACCTTAATTCAGTGGGTCTGAGGTGGGGCCTGAAATTCTGTGTCTCTGTCAAGCTTTTTATTTTTGTTCACACCATACGTGTGGAACTTCCTGGACCAGGGATCAAACCCACGCCCTCTGCAGTGGAAGTATGGAGTCTTAAGCTCTGGACCATCAGGAAAGTTCACTAACAATCTTTTTGAGAGATCTGTGTGACTGATGCATAGACTGCGAAGAACAAAGCTTTATATAGACTATCCTCCAAATTTTCCTGCTGCCTTGAACTTTACTTTCTTGGGGTTCTGGTGACAAGTTGTTTGTGGTTAGTTTTTCTCTGTACATGCTTAGGCTTCAGGTTTTCCTGCTTTGTGAAAATGACCACTGGTTCATATTGAAGTGAGATAGAGCTCTGTGTTCTATTTTTGTCTGCTTTTCTATTTTCTTTGTGGGTTTGTAGCTTTTGAGTCCTCTTTTGTAATTTTAGTAGGATGCTTGAGGGAGCAGAGATAAATGTAGGAGTTTATGTTGCCACATTCTCTAAAGTCAACTTAGATGATTATAGGTTCCAAAAAAATATTTTCTGGTTGTAAAATTCTAGAGACGTCAGTTAGGACATTATTTGTTGAGCTACCAGGAGGGATGGTCAGAAGTCCCGGTCCCTTTTCACTCTTGTTCCACCAGCTATATAACTACTTAATATGTGTAACTAGCATCCATAAGATATAAAACTGGGTTGCTACAATACCTTAAAGAATTGGAAGAGGGAGAAAAAGCACAAGTACTATGAATAGGGTGAATTTGGGTAATTCTGAATTCAACAATAGGTGGTTTGCAGATCTATGGAAATTTTTCCACCTTGAATGTCTTGAATTTTGGAATAATACAATTTTAATTCTGATTGAGTTTAAGCCTGGAGATTTAGGGCAATAAGTATGTAGTATCAGAGAAACAACCACAGGTTATAAGCTGTAAAAGAGTCTATCTATCTCTCATGACTATCTATCCATCCAGATATACATGTAAATGGATATATATCCCCTCTAGATGTAAATCCATATCCTCCAGAATTTATTTACATATATGAAAACAAATATAAAATATAGTCTTACTTTTTTTTTACACAAAAGATAGTTGTTATATATACTGTTCTACACATTTTTCCCCATAGCAGTATTTCATGTACACCCTTATTCTTTTAAATAGTTGCATACTATTCCAGAATATGAATATACCAAAGTTAATTTATTTCATCCCCTATTGGACATCTGCTATCTAAGTTGTTTACAATCTTTTGCTTTTACAAGTATTGCTGAAATCTGTGTAATTTCAAATATATGATTTTGATTAGTACTCTTATTTTTGTACATTAAAAAATCTTTGATCCGTTTAGAACTTAATCTGGCTTAAGGTATGAGGTACAAAAAGATCTTCACAACCCAGATAATCATGATGGTGTGATCACTCACCTAGAGCTAGACATCCTGGAATGTGAAGTCAGGTGGGCCTTAGAAGGCATCACTATGAACAAAGCTAGTGGAGGTGATGGAATTCCAGTTGAGCTATTTCAAATCCTGAAAGATGATGCTGTGAAAGTGCTGCACTCAATATGCCAGCAAATGTGGAAAACTCAGCGGTAGCCACAGGACTGGAAAAGGTCAGTTTTCACTCCAATCCCAAAGAAAGGCAAGGCCAAAGAATGCTCAAACTACCACATAATTGCACTCATCTCACATGCTAGTAAAGTCATGCTCAAAATTCTGCAAGCCAGGCTTCACCAATACATGAACCGTGAACTTCCAGATGTTCAAGCTGGTTTTAGAAAAGGCAGAGGAACCAGAGATCAAATTGCCAACATCTGCTGGATCATCAAAGAAGCAAGAGAGTTCCAGAAAAACATCGATTTCTGCTTTATTGACTATGCCAAAGCCTTTGACTGTGTGGATCACAATAAACTGGAAAATTCTGAAAGAGATGGGACTACCAGACCACCTGACCTGCCTCTTGAGAAACCTGTATGCAGGTCAGGAAGCAACAGTTAGAACTGGACATGGAACAACAAACTGGTTCCAAATAGGAAAAAGAGTACATCAAGGCTGTATATTGTCACCCTGCTTATTTAACTTATATGCAGAGTACATCATGAGAAGCGCTGGGCTGGAAGAAGCACAAGCTGGAATCAAGATTGCCGGGAGAAATATCAATAACCTCAGATATGCAGATGACACCACCCTTATGGCAGAAAGTGAAGAGGAACTAAAAAGCCTCTTGATGAAAGTGAGAGGAGAGTGAAAAAGTTGGTTTAAAGCTGAACATTCAGAAAACGAAGATCATGGCATCTAGTCCCATCACTTTATGAGACATAGATGGGGAAATAGTGGAAACAGTGTCAGACTTTATTTTTGGGGGCTCCAATATCACTGCAGATGGTGATTGCAGCCATGAAATTAAAAGATACTTACTCCTTGGAAGGAAAGTTATGACCAACCTAGATAGCATATTCAAAAGCAGAGACATTACTTTGCCGACTAAGGTCTATCTAGTCAAGGCTATGGTTTTTCCAGTGGTCATGTATGGATGTGAGAGTTGGACTATGAAGAAAGCTGAGTGCCAAAGAATTGATGCTTTTGAACTGTGGTGTTGGAGAAGACTCTTGAGAGTCCCTTGGACTTCAAGGAGATCCAACCAGTCCATCCTAAAGGAAATCAGTCCTGGGTGTTCATTGGAAGGACTGATGTTGAAGCTGAAACTCCAATACTTTGGCCATCTCATGTGAAGAGATGACTCATTGGAAAAGACTCTGATGCTGGGAGGGATTGGGGGCAGGAGGAGAAGGGGCCGACAGAGGATGAGATGGCTGGATGGCATCACCGACTCGATGGACATGAGTTTGGATAAACTCTGGGAGTTGGTGATGGACAGAGAGGCCTGGTGTGCTGCGATTCATGGGGTCACAAAGAGTCGGACACGTGAGTGACTGAACTGAACTGAACTGAAAGTATGAGGTATAGATAAAAGTTTGCTTTTCTCCGATTACCCAGATATCTATCTCCTGGTCTGAAAAGCTACTTTTTTTTCATAAATTCTTTTATATATTTGGATACCCTAAACAGTTAACATTTTGGTAGCATTATTTCTTGAATGAAATTTGTATATCATTTCTTTGAACTTTATTTTTGGGGGGTATTTCTTAGGATTCAGGAATTTTAATTGCTTACTTTTGTATCTCCATGGCTTAGTCTACTAAAATTAAAGTCTACTTAGTCTACTTGGAATAAAGTAGATACTCAGTGAAGGCTTGTTGAATGAATGGTTAACATTGTTCATACAATGTAGAAAGTGTGCTTCCTCTAAGCAGTTGAACATATGTACACTCACATACAAACATACACAGACATAGTAGGAGAAAGCAGCTAGGCTTTGTATGCTCAATTCCTCCCCCCAAACCACTATATAGGTAACTTATGGCACCTCTGTGGGTTAGAGAAAGAGGTGGAGCAAAAGAAAATTTCCTCCCCGTGGAAACTAGAGAACTGAACAGTCGGTAGCTCCTGTACGTACGTGTGTGCTCAGTTGCTTTAGTCGTGTCTGACTCTTTATGACCTTGTGGACTGTAGCCCACCAGGCTCCTCTGTCCACGGGATTCTCCAGGCAAGAAAACTGGAGCGTGTTGCCATGCCCTCCTCCAGAGGATCTTCCCGACCCAGGGATCAAACCTATGACTTCTGTGTCTCCTGCATTGCAGGCACATTCTTTACCCACTGAGCCACCTGGGAAGCCTAGAAATACAAAAAGTGAAAGTGAAAGCGAAAGTGAAGTCACTCAGTCATGTCTGACTCTTTGCGACCCCATGGACTGTAGCCAACCAGGCTCCTCTGTCCATGGGATTTTCCAGATGAGAATACTGGATTGGGTTGCCATTTCCTTCTCCAGGAGATCTTCCCAACCCAAGGATTGAACCCAGGTCTCTCGCATTGTAGGCAGACGCTTTACCGTCTGAGCCACCAGAGAAGATTCCAGAAATACAAATAATTGTTAATTAATTTTAGTCATGTTTGTCTTGCCTTCTCTCAACAGCAGGGTGGGTATCTATATACTTCATTTCTCTTTGGTTCTACTTGTCATTAGAAAAGACCCTGACACTGGGAAAGATGGAAGGCAGGAGAAGGGGATGACAGAGAACGAGATGGCTGGATGACATCACCGACTCAATGGACATGAGTTTGAGCAAGTTCCAGGAGATGATGAAGGACAGGGAAGCCTGGAGTCCATGGGGTTGCAAAGAGTAGGAAACCACTGAGTGACTGAATAACAACAACTTGTAGAGATATAATCATAAATCTACAGATATGCATTGACTATGTATTTTTTTCATTTTTTTGGCTGCTCTGTGCTGTATGTGGGATACTAGCTCTCCTATCAAGGATTGAACCTGTGCTCCCTGCATTGGAAGCATAGAGTCCCGAAAACTAGACTGCTGGGGAAGTCCTGATATTCATTGACTGAATCTGTAAATTCATTCATAGGGACAAGGCTTGAGCCTAACATTGAGCAAAAACATCCTCAAATTATGCTCTGCACTCTATGTATTTCCATGTGAATTTTCCAAAATAGAAAATTGGATGAACAAGTGATAGTATTCACATGATATAGTCTTTGGAGAATTCCTTCAATGCTTGATCTTCCTAATAGTGAGGTAGGGCTGCATTTCAGCACCACATGGGATAGAATGAAGGAAGTTTCTTCCGTCTGTTGCTGACACATACCTAAGCTATGTCCTTCAACTTGGACTGGTCTTTGTTGGTAATACTTATATTCTGATCTCCATCTTGTTTAGTTCTCAATTGATTCAGAACTTGGGTGGAGAGAAGGTTCTTTGTAATGGGCGTCCTCAAGCCCTATCAGTGTTTAATCTGAATTACTTGACTTGTATTCTTCGGATCCTCTCCATACATTGGAATTATTTAATTCAACTGATTTTGTTTTAGCATATTGTGTTTTAGCTCAATGCTGAGTATTTAAAATAGAGATAACTGGCTACTTCTACTGATGTGTGTTTAATGTAGCTTATTTTCTCATCTCCATATACTCATTGAAGATAGTACATATTATGTATACAGGTTCATTGAGTATTTTCAGAGAATTAGCAGAGCCTGTGAAAGTCATTAAAAATTACCACAATAAGAAAAAAGGACAAACCACAAGAGAAAAGCAATCTGTACATGAGATTTCACTGCAAACTAGACTATTTCAGTGTTTATAAATATTCGTCTGTAGAGAGAAGTACGTGTATTATAATAATTACGCATTAGTGCCTCATTAGTAGGGGGTTACATCCACGCTGTTTCTTTTTCCTCTAGTGTATTTCTGATAAGTTAGCATTTTAAAGTCTTATTTAAAATGTAATAAAAACAGAGAGAGGGTGTTTGTATCTACTCTATTAGATCATTTGTAACTCCTTCAGCTGGGTGGAGCAACATGGTCCATGGCTTTGACCCTACAGAGAAGATGTAAAATATTGCCTTCCTCATCCAGAATCAGAACCTAATCACTTGAAAAAGTATAAGCAGGACAAATCAGAACAGAATTTTTATTGCATTCACATTTTATTCTTGATTCCATTATATACATTTAAATTTTAGATCTCTATTTTTTTTTTTTAAAAGGAACTGTTTCCAGACTAGCATTCCCAGAAATGCCTTCATTATGTACTTTGTAGGTACATTCTAACTGCACAATCCATAGAGATTTTTCAGTCTTATCTGATCTTTCCATCAAATGTTATCTAGTTGGCCACGTTCTCACTTCTGAGGTCTTGTATAGCTTTGGTTTCTATGTAATGCACGTTGTTGTTTTCCTTCAATCTCTCTGACTGCTCTCTCTCCATTTTTAAAATGAGATCCTTTTTATTTTCTTTGCTTGCCCCTAACATATCCCGCTGGATTCCATTCTGTCTTTTCACTGCTCTTCTCAGATTTCATAATATCCTTAGATGATCTGCTTCAATCTCATGTTTTCAATTGGCATCATTGAATGCTGAGGATTCCTTGTATTTCTATTCTACATCAAACCTGTGAAACCCATTTCCAACTCTATCTACAAATCTCATAAGTACTTAGAACTTAGCTAAAAACCGACTGGGATTGCCCATTTCTTCATTCTGTCTTAGGTGATGGCATCACCATTCAGTCATCAAAGCAAGAAACTTGTAAATTTTCCTTGACAGCTTTCGGTCCGTCCACTCCCATGTTCATTCAGGCACCAAGCTCTGGCTGATTTACTTCTCAGTATGCTCCCAAGTTTATCCCGTTCTTTGGATCTATCTTAACACTTCCCTAGTTGAAGTTCTAATAATAAACTACTTGGACCATTGCAACTGACATTTCATTAAGACTTATAAGGAATGGGCAGATTATAGAAATGTAGAAAAGGAGTTTTTGTAATAGAATAGGTAGCCATAAAGAATGGCAAATATCTATTATCATGTGTCCTTTCAGACTTTTAACCATACATTTGCAATGAAAACATTTATGTGTGTGCATATGTGTGTGTGTGTATGTATGTGTCTGTTAGGATACTCAACTCAAACCTAGCTTGAACTACCTCAGATAAAAAGGGTAGGAATTTATTGCCTTTTATAATCAAACTACAGAGAGGTCAGGGATGCAGCTAGGTTTTAAGAATAACTGGAACCATAGTCGGCAGTGCCACTAGGACTCTGTTTTTATGTCTGTTTCTCTTGGTGTACCAGTGTCATTCTTTCATATTCAGTTCTTCTGTAGAAGAAAAGACTGAAAAGTACTTGCATCTCTTGCAACATTCAGGTCTCATATCTCTCATAACTTTCTTCTTCAGCATCAGTGGGTAAGTGGAAATGTCTTGTTTCTGATGTCTAGGTAAAGAATTCTGGGAACAGACAATGATTAGATTGGCTTGGTCCATCACTGTGGCTGGGAAGGTGGTACTATCTGGGAACATGGAAGCTCTTACTAAGACCACATGTTTGAAATTTGGGGAAAATACTTTTCATAAGAAGTAGGAAAGGAGTTTTTAGCAGGCAGTTTAATGTACTTTACATATAATAATTAACCCTCTTGGTAAACTAAAAATTCATTTACTTTAAAAAGAATCTGTTTTTAAAGTGGAAGTATAAAGGCACACTTAACAAAAATGCAAAGTGCTAAATTTTAAAACCTTAGAGATCAGTGTGTTCACATGGGCTGCCAGGTTAACTTGTACAGTTTCTTGGAATAAACTTCTATCATCTTTTAGTTGTAGAGTATCCTGAGTTTGCAAGGGAGCTTTAAAAAAGAACTGTTACTATTTGCAACCACTTATCTGTGTGAATCAATTCTCTGCAACCAAAACAAAATTGAAAAAAACCCAAAAAACAAAAAATGGGGATACTTCTCTGGTTGCAGCTGTCATCTGGCACTCCTGGTTTCTATTTTGTGTTCAACAAAACTGCTGGTTATAATCATTGATTGATTTTATATTAAGTAAATGCTCTTTTTAATTTATAAAATAATATATTCTAAGAATATTGCTTTCAGATTTTTAAAGTAAGATTTTGTTTGGAAGGATTATACTGCTAAAAATTTGAAAACTAGTATATTAGAGCAGAGGTCAGCAAAATTTCAGTAAAGGGCCATATAGTAAATATTTTAGGTTTTGTGGGCCATATGATCTTAGTTGCAAAACCACTCAGTTCTTCCACTGTAGTGTGAAAATAGCAGTAGACAATACATAAATGAACTATGGTGACTGTGTTCCAATAAAACTTTATTTACAAAAACATATGACCAGCTGGATTTGGCCTGTCTGGGTTGTTTGCCACCCCCTGTATTAGAGCTATTGTTATAAACAGATAGATTAGGCTATGCAAACTAGTTACATAGTTACCTTTAATGAAGAGGACAAATGAGATGCCCTCTCACTCTGTATTAACAGTTACTTTTAAGAAGGGTCTTTTAAAACAGTTCTGATTTTAGTAATGGTAACTTTCCAGTAGTTTAATTGAAATTGTTCTGTCACATTTTTTTTTTAAATCCAACAACTTTAAATTAGCCCAAATATGTAACTTTTTATATGTTTCTTAACATAAAATTATCCAGAAGAGTTTTCATGTCCTATATTTGATAATCATTTTTTATGGTAGAGATTTATACATTAACAAACACTTATTTATGATCCTGTTTGCTAGAGTAAGTGAAGAGTTTAAACTTGGTGTACTAATCTAATCTCCCAAATTGATATTTCTTTTTCTTTTGCTCACAGTAGCTTGGATCATCTGAAAAAAGGCCTGAATAAATGTATCATTTGTCACTAGCTAAAAACTGTCATCATTATCTTGATTAATCAAATGTTGCTCTTAAAGATGGATTGAAATGTAAAATAACTAGCCTGGTTCCACATAATGAAGAGATTAATTTGACACAGAAGACACCCGATTTAGTATTGCTCAGTGATCATGCTTTATTTAGAAATCCATCCATTAGTATGTTTTCCCTTTATACACTATTTTTTGTCTTTCTAACAGGAAGCAATGATTTTCCCAAGTTAATCTGCTTTCTTTAAACATAAAAGGATATTTATCTCAGCACTCTTAAGTTCTAAAATGTGAAACTGTCTTATGAGGAAAGAGGAAATTAATGATGGATTAAAAAGCTTACAGTGAAATTCTTTATTTTAATATATTGCCTGTTTTCTTTTTGTAGGAGTATGGTAGTAGAAGTCACAGCAAGAGAGACCTCAGAGGCCTCTATTCCTTCTTCTGGATGAGATTTAAATGTCCTGTATACACATACTGAGATGTAAATTGTGCACTAACTTTCAAAGAAGTTAATTAGGCTTTACTGCTTTTTTTGTGTATGTGGTGTTTGGGAGAAGTTTTTGGCAGAGTAAAAAGAATATTAAGTCACAGTGTTAGTTTTCTTTATGATTGATACTTAAAGCAACTGAGGGAGGTATATTCATGAGGTTTATATGGTATTTGGACATTTAATCACTGCAAATTGGATAATATTTCTTATTACAATGGAAAGAAAAGCAGCAAACGTTTTATTCACTAACTTAGGCCTCGTACCTTCTGGATGTTGTGTATACTGTGGATGAAAAGTTGAATTTGATGTTTAAAGAATTCTGAATTGGATTAGATTTCAAATGCTAGACTTGAGGGATTTTAAAAAATAGAGCAATACTGTTTCATTAATAGTTCATGGAAGTTTACCATTTGAAAGACTGAGCAGATGTGTTTTAGAACCTATAATGGTTTATTAGATAACATGCCATTTATGCATTTGATGGACTGTTGAAATCAGTTTTGTTTCATGTTTTCTTTTGAGAGGAGGTGCCTCAGCAAAATAGTGTGTGTGTGTGTGTGTGTGTGTGTGTGTGTATGTGAAGTGTGTGTATTTCTTTGGACACATGCAAATGGTTGGTGTTTCTGCCTAAGTCTGCCAGCCTCCTGGTGTTGGTGGACACTTTAAAGGATTCCAGGGGACTTTAAATATGGATAAGGAGACCCTGTGTAGGTGATAGCCTAAGCTAGATTTTGCCGGTTCTGTAGCTCATCTTGTAGGCTTCAATCAGTGAATCAGTGTGCTTAGTCGCTCAGTCGTGTCCAACTCTTTGTAACCGCATGGACTGTAACCTGCCAGGGTCCTCTCTCCATGGGATTCTGCAGGCAAGAATGCTGGAGTGGGTTGCCATGGCCTTCTCCATGCCCTTCTCCAGGGAATCTTTCCGACCTAGGGATTGAACCCAGGTCTCCCTCCTTGCAGGCAGATTCTTTACTGTCTGAGCCACCAGGGAAGCCTGGTGAATCAGGACAACAACCAAATGAAAAGTAGTTATTAGTAAAAGTAGTAGTGGCACTAGTGGTAAAGAACCCCCCTGACAACGCAGAAGATATAAGAGACACAGGTTTGGTCCCTGGGTCGGGAAGATCCCCTGGAGGAAGGCATGGCAGCCCACTCCAGTATTCTTGCCTGGAGAATCCCACGGATGGAGAGCCTGGTGGGCTATAGTCCACAGGGTCAGGAAGAGTCAGACACGACTGAAGCAACTTAGCGTGTGCCCGCACACACTGTGGGCTACAGTAAGGTTTGCTTAATGATGGAATGCATCTTCACTTTCCACAAGTCAGGAGTCCTTGGAGGCTCTTTGGGATTGGATCCATAATTGAAGTGGTCAGAATTTTGCTTGTTGCTGATTTAAAGGAGAGTACATAAAGAATAAATATTTCAAAACTGCTTAATGGATTTTAGGAACTTGTTTCCCAAGAGGATAACCCTGGCCTAGGAGCAAGGGCTATTGTATTCTGGTCCTACCGCCACCAAAGAGGAGTCATGTCACCTTGGGCAAGTTTCCTCACTCTTTTAGAGGCTGGAAAAGTATAGATTTGTTGCTTGGAGAGTGGGCAACATGAGAGGACAACATGAGAAGAATACATTAATATTTTAATAGTGTTCAGAAGCATAAGCATAAACAGTTATAGAAAATATGCACTTGAGGAAAAAATAAGTTTATCACTGAGAATGAATTCCTATGATGCTGAGAGAATCTGTTAGGATTGATGGCTTGACCTTCAACCCATCTATATATTTTCCATTTCTTAAAGCCGAAAACATTTCTTCCTCCCCCTTCCTGCTGCTCTTGGTCCTGATTACAAAAGAGAGACATTTCTTTTGTAGAAAATTTGGGAAATACAGAAAATTACAAGTAAGAGATGAACTATTTGACTACCCTGAAAGAAACTCCCTAAGATTTTAATATAAATTTATAGTTTCTTTCCTTTGTATATGTATGTGTGTATAAGCAAAATTGTAATCATGCTGTATATGGAATTTCCAGCATATTATTTTAATAATATACTGTGAAAATTTACTCACATTATTCTTCAAAAATATAATTTAAATAAATGCATAGTATCCCAAAACATAAAACTTGCTCCAAATATTTTCTTTACCATTATAAAAATGTTTTTATGACAAAAATTTGGACAACATAAAAAAATAGGAAGAAGAAAAAGAATCAAGGATAATTCTGTTACTCAAAGAAATTAGTCTTTTCTTTCAGTGTTTTTTATGCATATTCACTATATTTATAATTTGTTTTCTGTCTTTTTGTTTAATAGTATAACATGTTACTGTGAGATTTATATATAACATATGCAATTACATTTTTTAGTTCTTGCACTTAGCATATTTACTGATAACATATTTACTAACATATTTATATGTGATGGACAGTTGCATATACATGTGAACAGATGGTATAAATTATTAATAATAGTATATATTCTTTCATAATCATTTTGTTTCCATTACCAATATATCTTTTTATGTGAGCTAATACTTTGATCCTTTCATTATGAGTAGCTGTATTGTAGTCTAATTGTATCATCATTTGTTTTACTAATCTACCATTGGTACATAGTTGCAGTACTGTCAGTTTTCCTCTAAAAGTATTGTGATGAATATTCTTATGGTCAATTCTTTTTTCATGTTCTGATTGTTTCTCTAAAACAGTTTCCTAGAGTTTAATATCTTGATTGAAGGGCATATTTATTTTTAACAGCAGACATATTTTTAAGACTTTCGATGTATACTGACAAAATGCTTCTCAGAGAGGTGGTACCAATTTTCACTCCTAATGGCAATGTGTTGTTCAGTGTCCAGCTGTGTCCAGCTCTTTGTGACCCCATGGACTACAATACATTAGCTTTCCTGTCCTTCTCTCCTCCCAGAGTTTGCTCAAACTCATGTCCTTTGAGTCTGTGATGCCATTCAACCATCTCATCCTCTGTTGCCCCCTTCTCCTTCTGCTCTCGATCTTTCCCAGCATCAGAGTCTTTTCCAGTGACCTGGCTCTTCATGTCAGGTAGTCAAAGTATTGGAGTTTCAGCTTCAGCATCAGTCCTTCCAGCGAATATTCAAGGTTGAGTTCCTTTCGGATTGACTGGTTTGATCTCCTTTAGTCCAAGGGACGCTCAAGAGTCTTTTCCAACACCACAATTCAAAAGTATCAATTCTTGGCTCAGTGATAAAGAATCCACCTGCTAACACAAAAGACGCAGGTTCGCAGTTCCCTAGGTTAGAAAGATCCCCTCAAGAAGGAAATGGCTACCCATTCTAGTGTTCTTGCCTGGAAAATTCCATGGACAGGAGAGTCTGATGGGCTTTAGTCCATAGAGTTGCAAAGAGTCAGACATGGCTGAGCGTACACACCATAGGCTTCTTTAAGGTTCAACTCTCACATCTGTTCATGAATACTGGAAAAACCATAACTTTGACTATATGGACCTTTGCTGGCAGTGATGCCTCTGCTTTTTAATGCACTGTCTATTTTGTCATAACTTTTCTTCCAAGGAGCAAGCGTCCTTTAATTTCATGGCTGCAATCCCTGTCCCCAGTGGTTTTGGAAGCCAAGAAAATAAAATCTGTAACTGTTTTCACTTTTTCTCCTTCTATTTGCCATGAAATGATGGGACTTGATGCCATTATCTTATTTTTTTGAATCTTGAAGTTTTAAACCTGTGAGGGAGCTTCTGTGAGGGAGCTTCCAGAGGGTGTGTCAGCAGGAGGCGCTGGTACTAGAGACATTAGGGGGAAAATCCCATGGATAGAGAAGCCTGGTAGGCTGCAGTCCATGGGGTTGCTAAGAGTGAGACATGACTGAGCGACTTCACTTTCTCTTTTCACCTTCATGCATTGGAGAAGGAAATGGCAACCCACTCCAGTGTTCTTGCCTGGAGAATCCCAGGGACGGGGGAGTCTGGTGGGCTCCCGTCTATGGGGTCTCACAGAGTCGGACACGACTGAAGCGACTTAGCAGCAGCAGCAGCAGCAGCAGCACAAAGATCTACCAAAAACCTTCTGTCCTGGGGGGAGCCCCTACGAGGAAGAGAGCGCTTACACACCCTGGGAGGGAGGGAGGAATTGAGGCAGGAGGGGCCACCAGGCTACTGTGAGCACCCAGCCTAAGAGGATGAAAAGACAACCTTGCAGATTCCATCTTGGGAATCTTTTTCACTCTTCTCTTTCACTGTCATCAAGAGGCTGTTTAGTTCTTCTTTGCTGCTGCTAAGTTGCTTCAGTCGTGTCCGACTCTGGGCGACCCCATAGACGGCAGCCCACCAGGCTCCGCCGTCCCTGGGATTCTCCAGGCAAGAACACTGGAGTGGGCTGCCATTTCCTTCTCCAAGTTCTTCTTTGCTTTCTGCCATTAGAGTGATATCATCTGCATATCTGAGGTTGTTCATATTTCTCACGGCAATCTTGATTCCAGCTTGTGATTCATACAGCCCCTATGGGCTGTAGTCCATGAACTACTGTGACCCCATAGACTGTAAACCACCAGGCTCCTCTGTCCCTGGAATTCTCCAGGCAAGAATATTGGAGTGGGTAGCCATTCCCTTCTCTATTGGATCTTCCTGACCCAGGAATCGAGCCCAGGTCTCCTGCATTGCAGGGAGATTCTTTACCATCTGAGCCACCAGGGAAGCCCAGTAACAATGTAAGAGGTCCATTTTCCCAAACAAAAAAAGGCATATCATTGGCATTTTAATTTTCATGCCTTGGTACTATGCCAGAAAGTCCCCCTCCTCCTGTCATTCCTAGATTACACATAGTTAAAATTTACATAGTTTTATTTAAAACTTTAAATTCTTTAATCTAAGTGAACATTATTTCATTTGTTGAATAACAATGTAAGCATCAGCTATTTTTCACCTCCTAAATAGCTAACCGTCCATGGGATCGCTGAGGGTTGGACACAACTGAGCGACTTCACTTTCACTTTTCACTTTCATGCATTGGAGAAGGAAATGGCAACCCACTCCAGTGTTCTTGCCTGGAGAATCCCAGGGACGGGGGAGTCTGATGGGCTGCCGTCTATAGGGTCGCACAGAGTTTGACATGACTGAAGTGACTTAGCAGCAGCAGCAGCAGCAAATAGCTAACCAGTGGTCCTGGAACCATTTATTGAACAATTAATCCTTTCTACACTGATATGAAGTGCCATCTTTATATATGCTTGGATGTGTTGATGGAGTTTCAGGACCATTCTCTTTATTTACTGTACAGTTTTTAAAAAATTTATTTTGATATCTAACAGCACAGATACTCCTTTTTTAAAAAATGTTTCAGTGTTTTCATAGATTTATCATTTTGTTCTCTGAGATGCATTCTTTCTCTTTTGTAAATTTAGATATGTTCTCTGTCCATCTTTTTAATCTCAATAGTTATTTAAAGGAGTGTTTTAAATTGCAAATCAGATCATCTTTTCTTCCCCTCTTCTCTTATTAATTTTCTAACTTTGGATCATGTGTTAGAAATTGTGGCTTTTATATTTTAAATTCCACAAAAGTTTCTTTGAGGACTTAAAATATATAGTCAACTTTTATAAATGTTTCATTAGTTTTTGAAATGAATGTATTATCTGTTGCTTTAAAAGTCTCATATAAAAGTACTAAATCATACTCTAAAAATGGATTATTCAAATATCCTATTTTCTAAATTCATTTTTGTTTCATTTCACCTGTCAATTTCTGAGTGAGGTATGTTAAAACTGTCTTTATAGTTGAGAATATGTCAAATTACCCTTTCATTTTTAATAGTCTTATTGTATTTCTAGATAAATAATAGTTCACAACAATTTATATTCTTTATAATTATACTTTTTGATATGTTTTAAATTTTGAGTTTGAATTATGTATTGTCAGATATGGCCACACCTACCTTTGTTTTAGCATTTTCCTTGTTTATCTTTGTGACTTCATTATAATTTTCATTTATAATGAAAAACTGCAAAGAATTTTCAAATCCAATACTATTAAAACAGGCTTCCCTGGTGGCTCGGAATCTGCCTGCCAATGCAGGAGACACAGATTGGATCCCTGATCTGGGAAGATGCCACATGCCGCGGGGCTACCAAGCCCGTGCACCGCAACTACTGAGCCTGTGCTCCAGAGCCCAGGAGCTGCAGCTACCGCAGGCAGCATGGCCTAGAGCCTGTGCCCGGCAGCAAGTGATGGCCACGCACCATGACTAGAGTAGCCCGACTGGTAGCCTTGCCTAGAGACAGGTGACACGGCAAGGCTGCATGGCAATAGAGACCCAGCACAGCCAGAAATAAACAAATAATTTTAAAATACTGCTAAAAAGATTATACCAAACGACTTTTGTACTGATTTTCCCCTTGCTACTACTCCCAAAAGATAACTACATTCATTTTTTTTGGTAATTTCTTCTGAATTTACCCCCAAGTTTCTAAATAATATATGGTTGTTGACATTATTCAAGAAAAAAGAACTCTCTGTCCTCCAGATATAGTCATATCATAATTTTTGGTACATACATTTTCATTATTTACTTCACAAGTAGCTAACAATACAGCTAACATTTATTGAGTACTTTCTTTGAGCCAGGCATAACTTTAAATGCTTATATTCATGAATTAGTTCTGCCATCACATAACTCCAGTGGATAAGTACTATGATTATTTATTTCTTTATTTCATAAATGGGAGAACTAAGGTTCTGAGTAACTTATTGTATTATAATTACATAAGTATTTTCACTGTTGAGCCAAAGCAAAAACAATGATTATATTTCCTTTCTTATTCAACATTTTTATTTTTTGAAGTTTATAATTGCCTTATTTTAAGATTTACTTCATTTGCTTCACAATAATTCTCTCCCCAAATTAAATGTACAATCTGTTTAAATATTATTTTCCTCATGGTCAAAACGCAATGGGTGACCAGTTAGGCCTTCCCTCCCACTCATCCATTCTGGAATCACATATCCTCTTGCTCTAATCTAGAAGGACTGTTTTCTAAGCCTATACCTTGGTGTTAGATTCCTTATACCTTAAACCCTGAGTTTTCTTCTTTCTTGCTCCTGCACTTTAATGGAGTTCATTCTCCAATAGTTTCCTGATAAATGGTACAGCATAGATAGATTTTTGGGGATATTGTTTTCCTGTTGCTCTTATTTAATGGAAGGAGAAGTTTTCCATGGATATATACATTTTCTGGTAAATATATTCATATTTGGGCTTCTCGAGGGGCTCATATAGTCAAGAATCTGCCTGCAATGCAGGAGACCCAGTTTTGGTTCCTGGGTTGGGATGATCCCCTAGAGAGGGAATGGCTACCCACTCAGTATTCTTGCCTAGAAAATCCCATATACAGAGGAGGCCTGGTGGGCTACAGTTTACCTTATACATATTCTGCTTGGCTGTAGAATTCCAATTTGGAAATAATTTTCTAATAAAATTTTGAAAGCATTGATTCATTTCTTTCTAGTTTTTAATTTTGCACCTGAGAAGCTTGGTATTTGATTTTTCTAACCTTTTATATTTAACATTTTCCACCTCTGTGGGAGATTTTATGACCATTTTTATTTTATTACAGTGATAATTTCATGATGATATATCTTTGTGTTCATCTTTTCTTATTTAATATTATGGCCATATTATTCTTATTTATGATTGTAGCCTTTTTATTATAGAGTTTTATATCCTCATGTTCTGAGAAAATTTCTTATTGATCATTTACTGTTCACTCTCGTCTATTTTTTATTTTTCTCTGGAACTCTTAATTTGATATTCCACTTGACTGTTACCCATTATTTTATTGTTTTTGTCCTATTTTCAGGGAGCTTTTGTCAACTTTATCTCTTGATCCTCTTACTGATTTAAAAACATTTTGCTCTCAAATTTTTTAATTTTAAGAGCTCTTTTGTGGTCTTTGAATGACCCTGATAAAATGTTACTCTGGCCTTGTTTCAGCTCTTCAATATCTCTTATCTCTCAGAGTAAATGTTTACTGAAAAAAATCTGTTCTTTTTACATTGTTCATTTCATCTAAATTGCCGTCTCCCACTCCTGTTATTATGTTTTAGTCTGTTGATTTTCCTCAGATATCTGTTGGTTATTGGTTGTGCATTCCCACTAAAGCATGAAGGTAACTGGAAGCCTCACTTTTGGGTATTTATGTGACTGAGACTTGTAGCTTGGTGGCTTCACAACAGAGTCGAATTTGGTGACATTGATTTTTCATTGGAAAACCCCAAGTGTGAGAATCTGTAGTTCTTTCATCTTAGGCTACTCAGTACTCTAAGAAAGGGATCCCCCACCTCCTTTTTGCAGGTTTAAGTCTAGCTGTGAAAGTTCTGGAGTTATGGACCTTAGCATGTCGGTACATAGACTTTCATTTAGTTTTCCTATTTTCAGTCCTATGACTCTTACCCTGTGAGTACATTGGACCTACTGGAAAATTCAGGATAATCTCCCCATCTCCAAACCTTTAATATACTCACACCTGCAAACCCCATTTTTTCCATGTAAGGTCCTAGGGATTGGGATGTGGATGTGTGTGGGAGGCCATTATTGTGCTTAGCACTCGCTGGCTATGATGGTTGTACATTGCTCCTCGTCTTTCACTGTGGCCTTGAAATTACCTGGAGACTCTCCCATTTCTCTGCCTAGCACCCATCCCAGGACTCTCTGCCAAAATTGCAGCTTTGGAAATCTGGTCTTATGGCTGTATTAGCGGGCACATTTCTCTTTATGCTGGTGCTCTTTTTGTGCTTCTAGCCCTTTCAGTTTCTATATTGGGACAGAGAGACTGGATGTGAGGGTCAGTACTTCATGCTTGATTACAAACTTTAAAGTCAGTTCCTAGCCACCAACTTGTCTTTTACCCTTGTTCTCTTACTGATAAGATACAGAGGAAGCAGATGCAAAAGCTACTTTATGTTTACTGTTTGAGTTATAACAAAGGAAGAGCAGTGCAACTTAAGTTTTATGAGAACCTTTTAGTACGCAGGCCATGCTCTCTGTTGGAAAATTGCCTCCCTTTTGGGAGGAAGCCATGGAGTTTGATCATGTAGGGTATTGTAACATGATTCTCTGAAATATGTATTCTAGAAACTATGGGTTCTCAATGCCTCTTCGTCTTCTGCCAAGAACAGTATCATAACATAGAAATAAACCCCTTTTCAGAGTCACTAATGCTAAAAGACTTCTGTGCCTCATTGTGTGGGATTCAAGTGTTGCATATGCTTTTGCAGTGCCCACGGCACAGGTGACTGTGTTTACAGTTGCTCCCATGGTGCTGAAAAAAGGTCAAACAGCACAGGAGGAGCCTTACTCTGTTGTTTTTGTCAGCCTTTCTCATTCGCTTTATAGTCTCCAGAAATTTCCCCTGGTTTTCATTTCCTGGTGGTCTGCTTCTGGCACTGTAATGGATTTTTGTTTTAATATTTATTCTGTAAGTTTTGGATTTGGGGCAAAGAGAAAAGGTAAACATGTCATTTCTCAGCCACTCAGAATAGGAATATTCAGCCTTTTTTTTTTTTTAAAGAGTAGTGAGCATAGTTATAACAGCTGTTAAGAGGAGTAAATATCCAGAAGTCCATGTCATGCCTGCTCAGCTCCGTAGGCATGTCAAAGAAATATGCACAAGTTTGTTCCCAGCATTTGGATCACTGAAGAAATGCCATAAGCTTTAAACATATAATTGTTACTGCCATATTCGAGAAGGAAGACAGGAAAGAAAATTATGACAATTGTGGCATGTTCATTCTTTTAGCATCAGTAACTTGGCCGAAATATTTCTAGATGATGTATGTAGCAAATGCCTCTGGCTCCCCATGTCATCTCTCCTCAACCTACCTCGGTTTTTAGCCATAGTTGCAGTGGACAGTTGCATGTAAGTTCATACTCACCTTGTGCTGATAATGCCAGGCTTCATGTGTGCGCTGTGTGTCTTTCTGTTCTCTTCCCCAGGGCTTTCTCTGATGCCACGGTAGCCTGTTCAACTCCCATGCACGTGCAGCCCCAAAGTGGGGTATGTTAACACCCCAAGGTCAACCCTCAACCAATGGGGAACAGAACCCAGTGGATAAATGCTCCAGTCTCCTGTCCTCTGGGTGGACACTTCTGGGGGACTTTGTGTATGTATGCATCTCAGGTAGTTCTGACTGGGTCAAGCCCTCATTGCCCAGAGAGGGGAGCTTCATAATGTAGCTTTCTTCAGTTTTCTCCTCATTTCTCTTACTCTCCGGGTTCCCTCCCCTCTACTTCTTGGAGTTACCTCCTGTACCAAATCACCTGGACCCAAGACTTTGTCTCATCCTGTGCTTCTGATGGAACCCATCAAGTGTCTACTGTTGAATTTTAATGAAGCTTTAAATAAGACCGAGGTGCTTCATTCCTGCCTTTGACTGCATGGGGGATGAAGGAGAATAGAGAACACCCGTAGGCTTCTCACTATGGTTTATGGACCTTCAGAAACAGTATCACACATGAAAACATAACTGCCAAGTAATTTTTTTCTCATTTATCAGCACCCGAGGACCGCGTTAGTATAGATAATAAGAGTCAGGATGAGGGAAATAGCTGCTATTTGTGGCTTGCCTTCTATAGGGCTCTGTTTGTGGATTACATGCAATCCACTGAATAACCCTTAAAGATGGATGTTAGAATCCCCACTTTGCAAAAGTCTCAGGATAAAACAATAAATTGCCCAAGCCACAATAACCAGTAAATGGCATATTCCAGGTACTAGTGATTCCACTTCAAAGCCTATGCTCGTTTTGTCTCACTTCATTGGTAGTACTTTTACATAGATAATGTTGTATATAATTTATTTACTCACATGTTCAGTGTTTTTAAAACTTTATTTTAAAATTTCTATTCAAGGTAGTGTGACTGCATCGTACAAATTTCAAACTTCCGGGAAAGTATACAATTAAAAGCGTATTTCCCTCCTACCTCTGTTCCAGGCCTGTTGAGGAGGCTTCTGCTCTTACTGGTTTTTTGTCTGTTCTTTCCAAGATATGCTGTCTGCATGCGTGTGTGCTAAGTTGCTTCAGTCGTGTCCAACTCTTTGCGACCCTTTGGACTGTAGCCTGCCAGGCTCCTCTGTCCATGGGATTTTCCAGGCAAGACTACTGGAGTGGGATGTCATGTTCTGCTCCAGGGGATCTTCCAGACCCAAGGATCAAACTCGTGTCTCCTATATTGCAGGCGGATCCTTTACTGCTGACCTACAAGGAAAGCCCAAGATATACTCTCTATATGTGCATTATTTTATTTTTTACATATACCATGCACATTGATATTTTCTTTGTCTTGCTATTTTCCTTAAAATATGTTACAGATTCCGTCAGTTGATTACAGGAAGTTGATTCATTATTTTTAATTGTTGCAGGGTACTTCACTGTATGGCTGTACCCAAATCTATATCATCTGTTAATCTTTTATCATATAAAACATTAATGCTTTTTGATACTGGATGAGCCAGTTATTTAAAAGTTCTTTTAAAGTAAATTAGTAGCATGAATTATCTACAACATAAAATACAGGGAATGTTTTTTAAAAACAAAAATAAATGGTCTTTTCATCTGTTAATGAACAGGAAATTTTGAAATGAGTAAATTTCCACTTCTTTCAATTAGATATCTTGGTCTTTGTCTCTCTCTTTTCTGTTTCTTTCTTCTCCTTACTTTTGATAACCATCTTTTAAAATTATGCTCTGCTCATTCTCAGAAGTCTAAGGATTGAGTTTGAAACTTATGGTCAGCATCAACTTAATTCCATCTCTGTTGATTCAGAAGTCTTTTTTCAGAGGTAGGCACTGATTTCAGGAACTTTTTTTTTCATAAACATTTATAGGGTAAATATATTGTTTATATACTTTTTTAATTAAAAAATCTGATTTTTTTTCAGGAGACATAAGAAAATTCAAAATGTGTACATAAGGTGATTCCAGATAGTTATTCCTACTTTTCTTAGATTTATAAAGCCCTCTTAAAATTTGTATTCAGTGTATACTTCTATGACTAAAGGAAGATTCCATGAGCCTCCTAATGAAAGGAATTAATAAATTATAATTTGTAAAAGGTCTGATCTTTCATAATTATTTTTCATTCTATCCTGTCTTGAAACTATGCTAGAATAAACTCACTCAAGCTTAATTTTTGAAAAGCTGTCCATTAACAATATTTTTCTTTTCTTTAATTAAACTTTTGATTTTGAGATAATTATAGGTCCACATACAGTTGTGACGGAGAAGGCAATGGCACCCCACTCCAGTACTCTTGCCTTGAAAATCCCGTGGACGGAGGAGCCTGGTAGGCTGCAGTCCATGGGGTTGTGAAGAGTTGGACACGACTGAGCGACTTCACTTTCACTTTTCACTTTCATGCATTGGAGAAGGAAATGGCAACCCACTCCAGTGTTCTTGCCTGGAGAATCCCAGGGACGGGGGAGCCTGGTGGGCTGCCGTCTATGGGGTCACACAGAGTCGGACATGACTGAAGCAACTTAGCAGCAGCAGCAGCAGTACAATTGTGAGAAATAATACAGAGAGATTCTATGTACCCTTTACTCAGTTTTCCCCAATGATAACATCTTGCAAAATTACAGTACAGTATTGTACAACCACGATGTGGGATTGATATAGTCAAGATAGCAAACATTTCCATCACCACAGGGATTCCTCACGTTGCCCTTTGATAGCCACATCTACTTCCTTCCCACTCCCATCCTCTCTTTAACCACTAGCAACCACTCATCTGATCTCCATTTCCATAATTTTTAAAAATTCAAGAGTGCATGCATACTCTTTCTTCAGGAATCAGTGTTGAACTTGTGGAGTGTATTCCTAATTTGATACTCCTTTTTTGTTTTATATTGGTCTAATTTTTTAAAATCAAACAACACCTTAGATATTCAATATTTTCATTTGTAGACACTCATTCAAGCTTACTGAATTAGATTTGATCCCCTGGAAACTGAGATGGAAACTTGCATATGGGAGGTCCATTGGTGCTTGGTCTCAGTAGACACCCTTGTAAGAAACTGAGGGAGGCAGGATTGGACAGAAGGAGAAGCCACCCCACAGGACAGTTGTAGCTGAGGTCGCAGCTCATCTACAGGGAGCTTTGAAACCAGTGTTGTCCCAAATTGAGGGAAGGAGGCTAGATCTATGAATCTCTTTTGTATTTCCATTGATTCTTTGTATGCATTTTAGAATTAGCTTGTAGATTTCTACAAAGGATCCTGCTGGGATTTTGATATGAATTGTGTTGAATCTATAAATCTATTTGATATGAATTGATACATTAAGAATATAGAGTCTTGCAGTCATTAAATACATATATCTGTATTAATTTAGGTCTTATTTGATTTCTTTATTTGGTGTTTTGTAGTTCTCAACATATATACAGATCTTGTATATATTTTATTAGATTTATACTTAAGTATTTCATTTGTGGTGATACTGGAAATGATATTTTTTAAAAATTACATTTTCAGTTGCTCATTGATAATATATATTGTCCTATGATCTTGTTAAACTGACATATTAGTCTTACTAGTTTTATTTGCATATTCTTTAAAATTTTCTCCTTAAATAAGAAAAGTGATACCATCTATAGGAAGTAACTTGTGGGGTTTTTTCTTTCTTTCTATTTGGTGTGACTTTTATTTCTTTCACTGGCTATGTCCTTCATTTAAATGTTAATTAGAAATAATGAAAATCTCTGCCTTGTTTCTTTTCTTGGGGGAAGCAATCTTTAACAGTTATGTATGATTTTAGCTGTAGATTTTTTTAAAGTGCCCTTTATTAGAGTGAGAAATTTCTATTCCATTTGTTGAGGTTCTTTTTATGGAGAACAGATGTTGAATTTTATCAAATTTGTTTTTCCTGTGTCCACTGAGATGATCTATCATGGTCTTCTTCACTCTTTTGGTGTGGTAAATTAAATTGTTTGATTTTTCAAGTATTGAACTAATCTTGCATTCTTGGAATAAATTCTATTTGGTCATCCTACATTACTTTTACACATTTTCTCCTGAATTTGGTTTACTAATATTTTGTGAGAATTTTTATATCTATGTCCATGAAAGATAATGGCTTGTTGTACTGTTTTGTCTGGCTTGAGTATCAGGGTAATGGGCTGACTTATAAAATAAGACAGAAAGTGCTCATTCCTCTTCTATTTTTTTTTTTTTTTGAAGATTTTGTGTGGAATTGACACTTTTGATATTTTTTCCCATAAAAGTTTAAACAGTTTTGCCAGGAAAATCATCTTAGCCTGTACTTTTCTTTGTAGGATGTTTTTAACTGCAAATTTATTCTCTTTAGTAGATACAAGAAAATTTGATTTATTTATTTCTTCTTGAGTAAGCTTTGGTAGTTGATGTCTTTTAGGGAAACTGTCCATTTCACTTATTTTGTCAAATAGATGTACATAGGTTGTTTGTAATCTTCAATTATTATCCTGTGACTCTATGATCTTTATAGTGATAGCCCCTCTTTTAGTTCTGATATTGGCAATTTGCATATTTGCTCCTTTTTTCTTGGGCTTCCCTCATAGCTCAGTTGGTAAAGAATCCACCTGCAATGCAGGAGACCCTGGTTCAATTTCTGTGTCAGAAAGATCCGCTGGAGAAGGAATAGGCTCCCCACTCCAGTATTCTCAGGCTTCCCTTGTGGCTCAGCTGGTAAAGAACCCACCTGCAATGTGGAAGACCTGGGTTCTATCCCTGGGTTGAGAAGATACCCTGGAGAAGGGAAACGCTACCCACTCCAGTATTCTGGTCTGGTGAATTCCATGGACTATAGGGTTGCAAAGAGTTGGACAGGACTGAGCGACTTTCACTTTCCTTTTTTCTTAGTCAGTGTGGCTGGCAGTTTGTTAATTTTATTGATATTGATCTTTTCAAAGAAAACAATCTTTCTTTTTTTTCATTGTTTATTTATTTTTTCCTGTTTTCAAATTCACTGACTTCTGCTCTTTATTTCTTTTCTTCTGCTTACTTTCAGTATCCTTACTGAGTTTCTGTTTTTTTGTTCTAGTTTTCTTTAAACTATATGGAATTGTCTTCTTTTTTAAAATTCATTAATTTATTTACATGCCAGGCCTTTATTGCTGTGCACGGACTTTCTCTAGTTGCAAGGAGCAAGTGCTACTCTCTAGCTGTGGTGCTTGGGCTTCTCACGGCAGCAGCTTCTGCTGTTGCAGAGCACAGGCTCTAGGACGCACAGTTTCAGTAGCTGCAGCACCCAGCCTTAGTTGTCCGTGGCTTGTGGAACCTTTCTGGACCAGGGACCAAACCGTGTCCTCTGCATTGGCAGGTGACTTTTTAACCGCTAGACTACCAAGGAAGCCCTGTTATGTTCGCTGATTACCATTGAAGTCACCACCTATGATTGTGAATGTGTCCATTTGTTCTTTCACCTATATCAGTTTCTGCCTTATGTATTCTGAACCGTACCTGTTAGGATTGTATCATTTAGAATTGCTTTGTCTTCTTAGTGAATTAACCTTTTTATCATTATGTTTATACCTTATAATATCCCTTGTTTTGTACTCTACTTTGTCTAGTCTTAGTATAGTTATTCCAGCCTTCTTTTGATGATTGTAAGATACATATATTTCCATTGTATACTTTTAATCTATTTACACCTTTAGGTTTAAAGTCGATTTCTTATAGATACATGCAGTTCGGTTTTGCCTTTTTTGCTCTTTGGTAAGCTCTGTTTTTAAAATGATGAATTTTATCATTTATATTTAATGTAATAATTATATCTACATTTTTGCTAGCTTTTCTGTTTATTCCATTATTTTTGCTCCTCTTGTTCTTGTCTTTCCTGTTTGATTTTGCATTGAGCATTTAAAAAAATTCCCATTTATCCTCATTACTTGGATTATTATTTACATTTCTTTTAAAGATTTTTCTTAGTTGTTTCTTAATACTTAAAGTGTACATATTTATATAATCACAATATAACTTCAAATAACAGAAATATCCAACCCCCTAATCCTACCCAGTACTGGTCACACTGGAGATCTTGGGGATGCCCAATTCCAGTCCGGGGGTCCCAGGAGGTCGTCACGCCTCGACCTGCCCAGGGACCCAATTCTCAGGAGGCTGTCATGCCTTGGCCTGCCTGGAGATCTGCACCCTGACCCGGGGACGCCTGGCTCTCAGGTTGCAACAGTTGTGGGTAGGATAGGGCTTCCCTGGTGGTGCAGAGGTTAAAGTGTCTGCCTGCAATATGAGAGAACTGGGTTCGATCCCTGGGTTGGGAAGATCCCCTGGAGAAGGAAATGGCAACCCACTCCAGTATTCTTGCCTGGAGAATCCCATGGATGGAGTAGCTTGGTGGGCTACAGTCCATAGGTTGCAGAGTCGGACACGATTGAGCGACTTCACTTCACTAAGAACCTTATAATAGCATATTCTCAATCGTCCCTCTTTTCTTTAATCTTCTCTACAATCTTTGTCATATATTTTACTTTTATTTTTACATTGTACTACAAACCTTCAATTCATTGCTACTATTTTTAAAATTAATTATCTCTTAGAGCTGTTCAAATGAGAAAAATATCTTTTACATTTACCTCTATTTTAATCATTTTTGAAGATTTAATTTCACTGTATACACTCAAGTTTCTTTCTGATATCATATTTCTTATTGCTAAAGAGCTTTTTTAAAAAACATTTTGTAGTGCAGGTCTACTGGTAATGAATTTTCTCAGCTTTTGTTAGGAAGATAGTTTCAGTGGCATAGGATTCTGACATAGATTTTTTCCCCCTTTTTCAGGATTTTAAAGATGTCACTCTGTTATCTTCTAGATTGTACGGTTTGTGACAGCCTGCTGTAATTCATCTTTTTACTCAGTATGTTATCTGTCTTTTCCTCATCTTTCTTTTGCCTTCTGAATTTCTCTTTGTCATTGGTTTTCAGCAGTTTGAATATGATTTGCTGAGAAGTGTGCACCTCTTTGTGTGTATATGTGTGAAGGGCTGTTTTCTTGTTTGTTTTTTTTTCTTTTTTTTTTTTTTTAGTGTTCATTCTTTTGGGGGTTTCCTGACTTTCTTTGATTTATGGTTTACTGTATTTCATTGTTTTAGGAAAATTCTTGGCCATTATGTTTTCAAATACTTCTCTAGCTTGTTCTAGTCCTCTTTTTTCTGGTATGTTAGATCATTTGATATTATCCCACAACTCTTGGGTGCTCTGTTCCGTTTTATTCATTCTCCTTCCTCTTAGTGTTTGGACAATACCTATTGGCCTGTCTTTGAGTCCACTCTTTCTTTCCTTGGCTGTGTTAGTTCTACTTATGACCCCGTGGAAGGCATATTTCATGTCCAATATCAGGTTTTTATATTTCTGACATTTCCATTTTTCTCTTTCTTATAGTTTCCAAATATCTGCTGAAATTTGCTATATGTATATTGTCTACCCTTTCTATTAAAGATTTTCTCATGTTAATTATAGACTGATAGTTCCAACATATGATTCTGGTTATATTGATTTCTTTGTCTCTTGATAGTGCAATTTTTCCTCATTTGGTTTTAGTCTTTTTTAAAAATAATTTTTGATTGAGTATTGGGCATCATATATAGGAAGGAAAAGACTGAGATAAGTAATACTTAAGACTGAAATCAGTACAACTTTTGTAATGCTAGGTTAAATGTGCCTGTGTGTAGTTGGGGGAGTTGAGTTAATATATCTACGTTGGGTTTAGATTTGGCATCAAATGCTTCTAGGGTTACTTTGTGTTTAGGTTGGAACCTGAGTTACCAAAGAGTTTTTAGCAGTGCTTCTGCTGACTTAGCAAGTTGCTTCAGTCATATATTCATGTTCTAGTCTTAGCTTTTGGCTCTTCCTATGCACTTGTATCTTTTTTCTTTTATTTATCTTAAATTAATTTATTTAGTTTTAATTGGGGGCTAATCACTTTAAACTATTGTGGTGGTTTTTATGTACTTGTGTGTTACAAGAGATCTCTTCATGTTCATATGTTCATGTTTTTCCCCTAATGGTGACAGATTGTTTTTGCTTCTTACTTGGAGCTTGCTAGCTTGGTGGTGGGAGTTGGGCAGGTTTCTGGTGTCCTGTCTTGGCCTTACTCTTAGGCAGGCCCTGTATCTCTGAGTTTTGGAGGTGAGGCTTCCTTTGTGATCTTGCCTCTTTTTCCATCATAGCCAAACTCTGCCTCGTTCTGTGTCAAGCCCTGTGAAGAGAGTTTTGTGCCTTTCTCCCAGTTATAGGAGCTCTCTAAAGGCTTGAGTTCATGACAGTTTCCCACCCCTCCCCCAAATGAAGAGCATTTTGTTTTTTACCCTTCCCTTAGTCACAGTGGGTTTATATATGTGCTTTTTGGGTGCCAGGTTTTGCTGCCCTTACCCCAGCAAGCTAAGATTTTGTCCTGTAGAAAAATAGAGTGGGGCAGGGCTTTGTGTCTTTTCTGATGTGGCAGCTGTTCCTGTCCTCCCAGCCCGCACCATTGAAGGAAGCTTTCTCTGGTCTTCTGCCCTACCCTTAAGAGGTCAGAGGAGAAGAGCCAGTGTGAACTCTCTTTGTTTCTGCAGCCGTCAGGGATTTTATACACTCATACTAGTGTACACTTAGTTAAAATAATTAATTAAAAATTCAAGTTGAATTCTTCTTATATTCTTGTATGGTGCCGTGTTTCTCTCCTCTTGTGCTCTACCACTAAGTGAAGCAAGATTTGTGTTTTTGTCTCCTCGAAATGTCTGACTTTCCATATTATTTTAGGGTACTTGGTGGCCATGTATTTTTGCTCTGGTAGGTGCAAGAAAAATTATGATTTTGCATTTTACCTGGATTTTGTTGTTGTTATTCAGGTAGTGCACCTCTTTTAAGCTTTCTAAATCGTTGGTATATGGGAAATTAGTTACATCTTTAAGGGGCTGTTCCACGGCTCTGTAAGGCCAATAGTTTGGGTAGTGTGGTATATTATACGTATCCAGTGCCATACCTTTGCTGTAAAGTTGGTTTCTTGGCTTGATACAGTGTTTTGTGGTATCTCATGTTGGTGAATTAAGCAGTCTCTAAGTCTTTCGATGTTAGTGCTGGCTTAGGCCTTTGGGGCAGGAAAGGTAACCCTGTACCCAGATCCAAGTTGTTACCAGTGTTAATCCCATGTTAGATGAATCTATTCCTTTAAAGGTGGAAGACGTCTTAGCTAGTAATCTTGCCACTAAGGGGATATTTGATTTTAGAGAATGGTGCCATACCAGGGGTTTAGCATTGATCCCAGTTGCTGCTAGGCTGGACATCTGGCAGTGGCAATAACTAGGTTAGCCTTGGTAAGTGGAAACCCATGCTATTGGGTTCATGTATCTCTTCCATCCCTGATGCCAGGCTTACTTCATTAATGAACTGTTAATGCAGATGCTGTGGAAAATTATAGAGGTTGGATGACATCAACTCACTAAGTCATGCCTCTGGTTATTTAGTACTTCTATGGTAAATGGTACTTCTATAGTTAGTGTTAGAACTAACACCCCCAAAATATGTCCTTTTCAATATAGGGGACTGGAATGCAAAAGTAGGAAGTCAAGAACACCTGGAATAACAGGCAAATTTGGCCTTGGAGTATGGAATGAAGCAGGGCAAAGGCTAATAGAGTTTTGCCAAGAGAACGCACTGGTCATATCAAACACCTTCTTCCAACAACACAGAGAAGACTCTACACATGGACATCACCAGATGGTCAGCACCGAAATCAGATTGATTATATACTTTACAGCCAAGGATGAAGAAGCTCTATACAGTCAGCAAAAACAAGACCTGGAGCTGACTGTGGCCCAGATCATGAACTCCTTATTGCCAAATTCAGATTTAAATTGAAGAAAGTAGGGAAAACCACTAGACCATTCAGTTCAGTTCAGTCGCTCAGTCGTGTCCAACTCTTTGCGACCCCATGAATCGCAGCATGCCAGGCCTCCCTGTCCATCACCATCTCCCGGAGTTCACTCAGACTCACGTCCATCGAGTCTGTGATGCCATCCAGCCATCTCATCCTGGGTCGTCCCTTTCTCCTCCTGCCCCCAATCTCTCCCAGCATCAGAGTCTTTTCCAATGAGTCAACACTTCGCATGAGGTGGCCAAAGTACTGGAGCTTCAACTTTAGCATCATTCCTTCCAAAGAAATCCCAGGGTTGATCTCCTTCAGAATGGACTGGTTGGATCTCCTTGCAGTCCAAGGGACCCTCAAGAGTCTTCTCCAACACCACAGTTCAAAAGCATCAATTCTTCAACACTCAGCCTTCTTCACAGTCCAACTCTCACATCCATACATGACCACAGGAAAAACCATAGCCTTGACTAGATGGACCTTAGTCAGCAAAGTAAAGTCTCTGCTTTTGAATATACTATCTAGGTTGGTCATAACTTTTCTTCCAAGGAGTAAGCATCTTTTAATTTCATGGCTGCAGTCACCATCTGCAGTGATTTTGGAGCCCCCAAAAATAAAGTCTGACACTGTTTCTACTGTTTCCCCATCTATTTCCCATGAAGTGATGGGACCAGATGCCATGATCTTCGTTTTCTGAATGTTGAGCTTTAAGCCCACTTTTTCACTCTCCTCTTTCACTTTCATCAAGAGGCTTTTTAGTTCCTCTTCACTTTCTGCCATAAGGGTGGTGTCATCTGCATATCTATGACCTAAATCAAATCCCTTATGACTATACAGTGGAAGTGAGAAATAGATTTAAGGGACTAGATCTGATAGAGTGCTTGATGAACTATGGACGGAGGTTCGTGGCGTTGTACAGGAGACAGGGATCAAGACCATCCCCATGGAAAAGAAATATAAAAAAGCAAATGTCTGAGGAGGCCTTACAAATAGCTGTGAAAAGAAGAGAAGAGAAAAGCAAAGGAGAAAAGGAAAGATATTCCCATTTGAATGCAGAATTCCAAAGAATAGCAAGGAGAGATAAGAAAGCCTTTTTCAGCGATCAATGCAAAGAAACAGAGGAAAAGAACAGAATGGGAAAGACTAGCTATCTCTTCAAGAAAATTAGAAATACCAAGGGAACATTTCATGCAAAGATGGGCACAATAAAGGAAAGAAATGGTAAGGACCTAAAAGAAGCAGAAGATATTAAGAAGAGATGATGAGAATACACAGAAGAACTGTACAAAAAAGATCTTCACAACTCAGGTAATCAAGATGGTGTGATCACTCACCTAGAGCCAGACATCCTGGAATGTGAAGTCAAGTGGGCCTTAGAAAGCATCACTATGAACAAAGCTAGTGGAGGTGATGGAATTCCAGTTGAGCTATTTCAAATCCTGGAGGATGATGCTGTGAAAGTGCTGCACTCAGTATGCCAGCAAATTTGGAAAACTCAGCAGTGGCCACAGGACTGGAAAAGGTCAGTTTTCATTCCAATCCCAAAGAAAGGCAAGGCCAAAGAATGCTCAAACTACCACACAATTGCACTCACCTCACACGCTAGTAAAGTAATGCTCAAAATTCTCCAAGCCAGGCTTCAGCAATATGTGAACCATGAACTTTCAGATGTTCAAGCTGGTTTTAGAAAAGGCAGAGGAACCAGAGATCAAATTGCCAACATCTGCTGGATCATGGAAAAAGCAAGAGAGTTCCAGAAAAACATCTATTTCTGCTTTATTGATTATGCCAAAGCCTTTGACTGTGTGGATCACAATAAACTGTGGAAATTCTGAAAGAGATGGGAATACCAGACCACCTGATCTGCCTCTTGAGAAACCTGTATGCAGGTCAGGAAGCAACAGTTAGAACTGGACATGGAACAACAGACTGGTTCCAAATAGGAAAAAGAGTCTGTCAAGGCTGTATATTGTCACCCTCCTTACTTAACTTATATGCAGAGTACATCATGAGAAACGCTGGGCTGGAAGAAGCACACACTGGAATCAAGATTGCTGGAAGAAATATCAATAACTTCAGATATGCAGATGACACTACCCTTATGGCAGAAAGTGAAGAGGAGCTAAAAAGCCTCTTGATGAAAGTGAAAGAGGAGAGTGAAAAAGTTGGCTTAAAGCTCAACATTCAGAAAACGAAGATCATGGCATCTGGTCCCATCACTTCATGGCGAATAGATGGGGAAACAGTGGAAACAGTGTCAGACTTTATTTTTTGGGCTCCAAAATCACTGCAGATGGTGACTGCAGCCATGAAATTAAAAGATACTTACTCCTTGGAAGGAAAGTTATGACCAACCTAGATAGCATATTAAAAAGCAGAGACATTACTTTGCCAACAAAGGTCCATCTAGTCAAAGCTATGGTTTACCCAGGGATCATGTATGGATGTGAGAGTTGGACTGTGAAGAAGGCTGAGTGCTGAAGAATTGATGCTTTTGAACTGTGGTGTTGGAGAAGACTCTTGAGAGTCCCTTGGACTGCAAGGAGATCCAACCAGTCCATTCTGAAGGAGATCAGCCCTGGGATTTCTTTGGATTTCTTTCTTTGGGATTTCTTTCCTCTGGCCCTGCTCATTCCCAGTCCTGAAAGTATGACTTCCATCTTACTTTCGATTGTTATCATGCCTTCCCATCAGAAGGACTGATGCTAGCTGAAATGCCAATACTTTGGCCGCCTCATGTGAAGAGTTGACTCGTTGGAAAAGACTCTGATGCTGGGAGGGATTGGGGGCAGGAAAATAAGGGGACGACAGAGGATGAGATGGCTGGATGGCATCACCGACTTGATGGACATGAGTTTGGGTAAACTTCAGGAGTTGATGATGGACAGGGAGGCCTGGTGTGCTGTGATCCATGGGGTCGCAAAGAGTTGGACACGACTGAACGACTGAACTAACTATAGTAATGCTTGCTGTTGACAGTTTACATGTAATACAAAGATTTTCATACTTTTGTGCTCGCTTGCATGCCCCTAAAAAAACAGCAGGACATTCTCTACTGCCCATGTGCCTATGCATGTCCTTATCCTGGGCTACTATTTTTTTGTACGTATAGTGGTGGTAAAGGACATTGCCAAAGAACATTGCCTGGAGCTCTGTCCACTGAGAGGATTTTACTTCATTGCTCTCTTTCATGATCATTTCTAGTTGAGGTTCGTAGTGCAACAGTCCATTTTTGGCTTTCACCCACATACTGAGGTAACCCACATATGAACCAAGCCTGGCATTTTTTCCCTCTCCATTAGTCAAAAGTGACTCTTCTTCATCCCATACAGCCATAGTTGAGATTTGAGTGAGAGGTATCAGTGCAGTAGTGGCAGACAGTAGAGAGGGTATGACTCACGTGTTTACTTGTGACCTCTGGCCCTGCTCATTCCCAGTCCTGAAAGTATGACTTCCATCTTACTTTCAATTGTTATCATGCCTTCCCAACCCGCTGCCTTTGGTCGTTAGCTCATGATGGGAGGCTTTGTGTGCACAGTCACTTGATGTCCCTATCAGGGCCTGTAGGATGACGGCAGTTACTTTTTAAATGGTGGATAGTTCTCTGTTGCAGATTCTGTATCTTTGTTCTGGATTCATTGGGGTTTGTGGGCTCTTGAGGGAGGGCTGTTCTGTACCTGTTAAAACTTCAGCAGCATCCCTTGCCTCTGTCCACAAGATGCCAATAGCCTCTCACTCCTTGATTCCCTCAGCTGTGACAAGCACACATGTCTTCAGACATTGCCAAGAGTTCCCTTCAGAGAAAAATTTCCTCTGGTTGAGAACTACTGGTCTAGACAACTTGAGTTTCTTTATGGACTGTATTATTACGTGCAGAGGGAGAGTTAACATAACCCTAGGGCATGACTCTAGATGTATATTGTCAGTCCTGTGTGAATGTGAACTTCTGATCTTCCTTTTCTTCCTTTTATAAGAATGGAAAAGAATCCACTCCCTAGATCAATGGCCTCATACTAAGTGCCCAAGGCTGTGTTTATCTGTACTCGCAAAGGTACCACATCTGGCACAGCAACTACAATTGCTACTGCTTGGTTATGTTTATATTACTTTACTCTCATCTTCCGTGATCCATTTGGGTTTTTTTCAGAGACAGACAGATGAATTCAATGTATATACAAGAGAGACAGTCGCCCTTACATGCTATAAGTCTTTGACATGGTACTGTTCTTGCTGTTCTGACCAAGATATGATGTTGCTTTTGATTTACTAGCTTGGTTGGGAGTGGGAAGGTGTTGCTATGGCTTTTGCATGGATTTCTGCTCTATAATATCACTTAGCCCCGAGGTCAAAGAACCAGTATGAGGGTCCTGCCAACTACAAAGTATGTCTACTCCAATTATATATTTGGAGACTAGAAAATGATCACTCCTGTGCTGAAGTACCCAGGGGATGGAGTGGACCCAATCTGAGCTAGAGTTTGACTACAACACTGTTTATTACTTTGCCCTCTTATGTTCTGACTTGAAAAGGGAGGTTGTAATGGACTGCAAGGAGATCCAGCCAGTCCATTCTGAAGGAGGTCAGTCCTGGGATTTCTTTGGAGGGAATGATGCTGAAGCTGAAACTCCAGTACTTTGGCCACCTCATGCGAAGAGTTGACTCATTGGAAAAGACTCTGATGCCGGGAGGGATTGGGGGCAGGAGGAGAAGGGGACGACAGAGGATGAGATGGCTGGATGGCATCACTGACTCGATGGACGTGAGCCTGAGTGAACTCCGGGAGTTGGTGATGAGCAGGGAGGCCTGGCGTGCTGCGATTGATGGCGTCACAAAGAATCGGACACGACTGAGCAACTGAACTGACTGAACTGAATAGTGCTTAGAGTCCCCAGATATCAATGTCATTTCAGACTCTGTGTCAGACACTCCTGAAAAGATTTGAGAAGTCCTTTCCTCCATTTTCCCTGCCATGATTATCCAAGTAAATGGCCATACATTCATTTAGGGAAGGACTGGGCCTCCCAGGTGTCTCAGGGGTAAAGGATCTGCCTACCAGTGCAGGAGACACAGAAGACGTGGGTGCGATCTCTGGGTCAGGAAGGTCCCCTGGAGAAGGCAATGGCACCCCACTCCAGTCCTCTTGCCTGGAAAATCCCATGGACAGAGGAGCCTGGTGGGCTGCAGCCCATGGGGTTGCAAAGAGTCAGACACGACTGAGCGTGCACGCCCAGCAACTGGGAGAATTACTACTGCACACATCTGATGCAGTGTTCCAGGGTCCACCGTCTTAGGAGGCTGACCTCTCCCTCAGTCAGTAGGTTCTGGGTTTGAGAACCGGCTCAGGACTAGACAAGAAACTATGACTGCCCTAGATTGGTTGCCCTTAGTTTCCTAACCGTCTAGTCTTGACTTTTAAAAGTTGCATAAATTAAGCAATACTCTTGCTTCCTGCCCAGTTTTTTTTTTTTTACTTCTGTGAACACTGTATTCCAGCAACCACCTCCAGATCTCTTTGGATACTGAGGTGCCCTGGTCGCCACTCCAGTCTTGCGATTCATCATAACAATTGGTCCCACTTTGCTTTTGATGGTTAAGTGTTATTATTGGACCTCTTTTATCTCAGGATTCTGGGATTTCTAACAGTATCTCCTGCCATCAACCCTGGCCTACAGAGTGCACACTGAGCTTCTGCATGATCCTAATGTCTCTTTCCTCAGCACGTTCCATGTCAGTAACTTTGGTAAATGGAGTACTCTGGTCTCTTACACGAATTGGCTGGTGAACTTTCCGGGCTTAAATCGTAGGCCTATTCTAGCATACTTCCTTCTACCATCTTTTTTATTTTCCTTTGTCCAACGTTATGGCAATTCTGTAATTTCTACTTTATTTAGTGTGGGCCACTGATTTCCTAAACTTCCAGGAGCTATTGTAGTGTGTGAGAATTGTTTACTGGGGTCCTTACCACCAAGGAACCAACTTTTAGTGGTGGATGGATAGATCATACCTGAAGAGAGGTTTTGGGTGGAATACCAGAATACTCACTAACTTACTCATAGTTTACTCACTAACTTACTCATAATCACAATATACCTACTGTTATCACCTGTGTTAGTTTTGCAATGGCCTTTGTCAAAAGCAATACAGAGTACTCTGGTAGCATGATCTCTAAATACATGGCTCAAACTACATAGTAAACAGAATTTACTCAGGCTCAGAGCATCAGAAAAATACAGGATGTATTGACAGAAAGCTTTAAACCATGTAACAGGGTTATGGGAAATGGAAACTGCAGTCAACATACTAACCAGTGAACAGCTAGGAGGAATGTCCCCAGCCAAAGAAAAAAGCTTAGTTCCTTTATTCAAATAACTGTAATTTGAAAATCCAGAAACTGTATTTACACACAGACACTGTGCTGAGGTTCGTTCATTATTATTTGACCTTTCAATCCAATAGAGAGATTATAGTCACTATTGCTGAAACCATCCTTTGTTATACAATATAACGATGACAGCAACCATTTACTGGGTGTTTATGGTACCAAATGCTTTATAAAACGTTAGCTCCCTAACTACCCGTGTCTGCCTGTGAAGGGGTGACCAAAAGAAAATGTGATCCTTGTCAAAGCTGTCACCTTAGTGGTTATATCCTTACTCCAATGAAGTTAGTTACCATAATCCAAACAATTTCATCATTCCTCTTTGGGGATTGCTGTCAGATACTGTGGAACATTACCGTACAATCCTTGCATGGTACATCATTATCCTCAGCAAGACTATTTAGTTATTTGGAAATAGTTGAGTCATTCAGAGCCAATTTTGGTGAATAATTTGGAAAGGTATTCAATGTAGGTAACATGATTTTAGTTCTTTAAAGTAAAAAAATTGACTTCTAGACTATTAACCAGCAGTAATCTCAATTGTCTTGAATGTTTGTAAGCCGTCTCTAAAGCATTTCTCAAAAAGTAGTTCCAGAATGTGCCCTGAGCAGTGACAGTATTGTTGGTACTCCTAAGGGGAGTACCTGAAGAGCAATGCTTATTTAAATTAAATTCTATTGATTCATTTATTTTACTTTATACACAAAGAAATGGAAGGGGGAAGTATTATATTTATTTAAAAATAGAAAAGTGTATTTCCTCAAATTAAAGAAATTAGCTATCCATTTTATACTCAAGTTGTATTTGTTTTGCCAAGTCTACTTTATAATACAAAGTTTCGATAGACTTTTTTTCATGTACTTCATCTTTAGAAGCATTTTTAAATTGAAGTGTTGTTGATGTACAATATTATATCTTACAGGTGTACAGTACATAATGATTCACAATTTTTAAAGTTTGTACTCCATTTATAGTTATAAATGTTGGCTATATTTCCCGTGTTGTACAATATAGCCTTGTAACTTGTTTTATACCTGATAATTTGTACCTCTTACTCCTCTATCCCCACACTCTCCCTCCCCACTTCCCTCTTCCCACTGGTAACCACTATTTTGTTCTTTACATCTGTGAGTTTTCTTTTTTGCTATATTCACTAGTTTGTTGTATTTTTAGGCTTCTACGTAGAAGTGATATTATACAGTATTTGTCTTTCTCTGACTCATTTCACTTAGCATAATGTCTTCTAAGGCCATCCATGTTGCTACAGATGGAATAATTCTTTTTTATGGCTGAGTAGTAGTCCACACATGTGTACGTTTGTGTGTGTATCATATCTTTATTCATTCTTCTGTTGATGGACAGTTAGATTACTTCTAAGCAATCTATAATTATTCATCATAATTTGGTAATTATGAATAATGCTGCTATGAACATTGATGTACATGTCTTTTTTCAAATTAGTATTTTTATTTTTTTTGGATATATACCCAGGAGTGAAATTGGTGAGTCATGTGGTAGTTCTGTGTTTAATTTTTTGAGGAATCTCCATACTGTATTCCATAGTGCCTGCACCAATTTACATTCACACCAACAGTGTACTGCTGCTACTGCTAATTCACTTCAGTTGTGTCCGACTCTGTGTGACCCCATAGACGGCAGCCCACCAGGCTCCCTCGTCCCTGGGATTCTCCAGGCAAGAACACTGGAGTGGGTTGCCATTTCTGGCAACATTTGTTATCTGTGTTCTTTTTGTTGATAGTTATTCTCACACTTGTGAGGGGATATGTTGAATA